>NW_024097839.1:0-38556 GCF_016545835.1 Crotalus tigris | reverse complement strand
GGACTGTTGGCTGAGCAACCAGGGCCAGCAGCTGCAGAACTACTGGAATAAAAGGTGTTTACCCGTCGCAGATACACAGTGATGGAAAACAAAGAAATAATGATCTGTTACTACAGATCAAGTCCAACAAGAAGAGGATATCTAAAACGAATGCACCATTTCTGGAAAGAACAACATCCAGAATCAGAAATAACAGAACAGAGACTAGCAGATCAACGCCGATTTATAACACGAAATAAAATATTCACAGAAACAGAATTGGACGAACTGCAAAGGTTTACCCAGGGCAAAGAAATCAAAGCCTTACAAGAAGTAATTCAGAATGTAGAGGCAAACCAGGGGGAGTTGGCAGTGAAAGAATCCAGTAGAGATATACAACTGTTCTCATTTGTAAACCAGGCACCTCTTCCTCAGGAAGAACAAAACCCTCTAACTAAAGAAATAAAAGAATTGAAACAAAGAATAACTGAGCATCTAGAACAGCACAAAAACAACAGAATAAGGCTACATGCATTGAAGCTTGTTCCAAAGAAACAGCTAGCACAAGCATTAAAAGATGCAAATACTGCAATATCAAGTATAAGCACCAATTCACTGCAAGAAACAAACCAACTAATGTACAGCACAGCTACAGTTATAACAGAATACCTGGGATGCAAAATCAACAAAAAAGAAAAACAAACAAACAGTGCACCAAAAAATGGAAGGTTAGACTAGAAAATAAGATCAGCAAGTTAAGATCACATGCAAGCAAGCTAGAACAGATGAAAGAAAAGAAGCTGAAGAACAAGAAGACCAAAGAATACCTAATCAAGAAATACCACTTAGAAACAAGGAAGATCAAGGAAGCACTGGAAATAATAAAGCAACAAATAACAGCTATAGCCAGGAAAATCAGTAGATATGAAGCTCGAATTGCCAACTATAGGCAGAACCTCCAATTTCAATCCAATCAGAAACGTTTCTACCAATATCCATCATTGAGAAACTGCAAGATCAGTCAGTACCTGACAAGGAAGAAACAGTGCAGTTCTGGAAGCAGATATGGGATAACCCAAAGAAATACAACAAGGATGCGGCTTGGTTAAAAGAGGTGGATGCAAATAAAACAGAAGTTGAAATGAAAGTAATAACAACAAAATGGTAGAAAAAAGAGTAAAGAAAATAAAAAATTGGTCAGCACCAGGTGAAGATGAACTGCATGGGTTTTGGTTGAAACATCTAACTGCTATACACCCACTCATTGCCAAGCAGTTCAACAATATACTACAAGGAGGAGAAATTGAAAAGTGGCTAACAACTGGGAAAACCTACCTAATAATGAAAAATCCAGCAAAAGGGGCAACACCAGGTAACTACAGGCCAATTACCTGCTTACCCACAACTTTCAAATTACTAACTGGTGTAGTAGCTGATGCAGTGCAACAGCACCTAGTTGAAAACAATCTCTTTCCACCTGAGCAGAAAGGAAACCACCCCAACAGCAGAGGAACAAAAGATCAACTCCTAATAGACAAAATGATCTTGGAAAACTGCAAGAAAAGGAAGACCAACCTGAATGTGGCATGGATTAACTACAAAAGGCTTTGACTCTCTGCCACATGATTGGATAATAAAGTGCCCTAGAAATAACAGGAGTCAGTAGGAAACATCAGAAAATTTGTGCAAAGATCGATGTCACATGGAAGACACATTTTGCAGATCCAATGTGAGAGGCTGGGAAGGTTAATATCAAGAGAGGATATTTTCAAGGAGATTCATTATTCACCATTACTATTTGTTATTGCACTGTTTCCTCTGTCAACAATAATAAATAACTCAGGACATGGTTATCAAACATCAAAAACATCTGCTAGACTATCCCACCTCCTTTATATGGATGATCTGAAGCTGTATGGAAAAACATCATCTGAAATAGAATCGCTGCTCAACACTGTCCGTATATATAGCCAAGATATTGTAATGGAGTTTGGCTTGGACACATGTGCCACACTTACTATCAAACAAGGAAAAATAGTGAAAACTGAAGGAATCAAGATGCCCCACGAAAATAACATTAAGAATCTGGATGAGGAAGAATACTACAAATACTTGGGTATCCTTCAAGCTGACAACATCAAGCACACTGAAGTCAAGAAAAAGATTAGAGGTGAATACATCAAGAGAGTGAAGAAGATCTTAAAATCCAAACTCAATGGAGGAAATACCCTAAAGGCAATCAACACCTGGGCAATCCCAGTCATTAGGTACACAGCTGGAATAGTGGACTGGACTCAAGCAGAACTAAAAGCAGTGGATAGGAAGACCAGAAAAATAATGACAATGAATCATGCCCTTCATCCACACAGTGACATTGACAGACTTTATCTACCAAGGCAAATAGGTGGGCATGGAATGCTACAAGTACATCAGATGGTTGAAGAAGAAAAAATGGCTTTGGAATAATATCTGAAGAACAATGATGAAGATGCACTGAAATTAGTATATCAGGAAGGCTTACTAACTACTGGAGAGACCAAACTGGCCTACAAGAAAGACCAAATGAAGAACAGAATAGAGGCATGGGAAGACAAAGCACTACATGGCCAATACATGAAAAAAATAGTTGGGAAAGCAGATAATAATAAAACCTGGCAATGGCTAAGAGCAGGAAAATTGAAGAAAGAGACTGAGGGACTTATTCTGGCTGCACAAGACCAAGCCTTAAGGACAAATGCATATAAAGTCAAAATTGAGAAGACAGCAACAGACAGTAAGTGCCGCCTATGCAAAGAAGCTGAAGAAACAGTGGACCACCTGGTAAGCTGTTGCAAGAAGATTGCACATACTGACTACAAGCAGCGGCATGACAAAGTAGCAACAATGGTGCATTGGAAGATCTGCAAAAAATATCATTTGCCTGTAAGCAAAAACTGGTGGGATCATAAAATAGAGAAATTCATAGAAAATGATAAAATTAAACTGCTCTGGGACTTCAGAATTCAAACAGAGAAGCATCTGCAACATAACACCCCAGACTTAACAATTGTTGATAAGAAAGACAAAAAAGTCTGGATAGTGGACGTGGCAGTGCCTGTAGACAACAGAATAGAAGAGAAAGAACTGGAGGAGATAACAAAATACAAAGACCTACAAATAGAAATAGAAAGACTGTGGCAAAAGCAAGCAAGGGTAGTACCAATAGTGATAGGCTCCTTGGGTGCAATCCCAAAGCAACTGGAGCACCCGTGAACACCATTGGCATTGACAAATTCGCTATTAGTCAATTGCAAAAGGCAGCCTTATTAGGAACTGCTTCCATCCTGCGACGATATCTGTAATACCATCAAACATCCACATCTGCCTATCCCAGGTTCTGGGTAAAGACTCTATAGGTAGAGAAAATGCCAAATCCAGTCTGAACATCTGGCTGACTGTGCGATGATTAATAATAATAATAATAATAATAATAATAATAATAATAATAATGACAAAAAAGTCTGGAAAGTGGACGTGGCAGTGACTGGAGATAGCAGAATAGAAGAGAAAGAACTGGAGAAGATAACAAAATACAAAGACCTACAAATAGAAATAGAAAGACTGTGGCAAAAGCAAGCAAGGGTAATACCAATAGTCATAGGCTCCTTGGGTGCAATCCCAAAACAACTGGAGCACCACTTGAACACCATTGGCATTGAGAAATTCGCTATTAGTCAATTGCAAAAGGCGGCCTTATTAGGAACTGCGTCCATCCTGCGACGATATCTGTAATACCATCAAACATCCACATCTGCCTATCCCAGGTCCTGGGTAAGGACTCGATAGGTAGACAAAATGCCAAATCCAGTCTGAACATCTGGCTGACGGTGCGATGATCCATAATAATAATAATAATAATAATAATAATAATAATAATAATAATAATAATAATAATAATAATAATAATAATAAATTGCAGAATGCCATACCGGCTCGGACGTCGCCCGGGTTAACAAGGTCCGCACTAGATATTGGAGTTCCTGGATATCTGGTGAAAAATGGGTTACAGGACTCAGGACTGTTGGCTGAGCAACCAGGGCCAGCAGCTGCAGAACTACTGGAAGAAAAGGTGTTTACCCGTCGCAAATACACAGTGATGGAAAACAAAGACATAATGATCTGTTACTACAGATCAAGTCCAACAAGAAGAGGATATCTAAAACGAATGCACCAGTTCTGGAAAGAACAACATCCAGAATCAGAAATAACAAAACAGAGACTAGCAGATCAACGCCGATTTAATTAACCCGAATAAACATTTCACAGAAACAGAATTGGACGAACTGCAAAGGTTTACCCGGGCAAAGAAAATCAAACCCTTACCAGAAGTAATTCAGAATGTAGAGTCAAACCAGGGGGAGTTGGCAGTGAAGGAATCTAGCAGAGATATACAACTGTTTTCATTTGGAAACCAGGCACCTCTACCTCAGGAAGAACAAAACCCTCTAACTAAAGAAATAAAAAAATTGAAACAAAGAATAACTGAGCATCTAGAACAGCACAAAAACAACAGAATAAGGCTACCTGCATTGAAGCTTGTTCCAAAGAAACAGCTAGCACAAGCATTAAAAGATGCAAATATTGCAATTCAAGTATAAGCACCCAATTCACTGCAAGAAACAAAAAACCAACTAATGTACAGCACAGCTGCCGTTATTAGACATAATACCTGGGATGCAAAATCAACAAAGAAGAAAAACAAACAAACAGTGCACCAGAAAAATGGGGAAGGTTAGCCTAGAAAATAAAGCATCGCAAGTTAAATGACAGACAAGCCAACTAGAACAGATGAAAGAAAAGAAGCTGAAGAACAAGAAGACAAAGAATACCTAATCAAGAAATACCACTTAGAAACAAGGAAGATCAAGGAAGCACTGGAAATAATAAAGCAACAAATAACAGCTATAGCCAGGAAAATCAGTAGATATGAAGCTCGCATTGCAAACTATAGGCAGAACCTCCAATTTCAATCCAATCAGAAACGTTTCTACCAATCCATCAATGGAGAAACTGCAAGGATCAGTCAGTACCTGACAAGGAAGAAACAGTGCAGTTCTGGAAGCAGATATGGGATAACCCAAAGAAATACAACAAGGATGCGGCTTGGTTAAAAGAGGTGGATGCAAATAAAACAGAAGTTGAAATGAAAGAACTAGTAATAACAACAAAAATGGTAGAAAAAAAGAGCAAGGAAAATCAAAAATTGGTCAGCACCAGGTGAAGATGAACTGCATGGGTTTTGGTTGAAACATCTAACTGTTATACACCCACTCATTGCCAAACAGTTCAACAATATACTACAAGGAGGAGAAATTGAAAAGTGGCTAACAACTGGGAAAACTTACCTAATAATGAAAAATCCAGCAAAAGGGGCAACACCAGGTAACTACAGGCCAATTACCTATTTACCAACAACTTTCAAATTACTAACTGGTGTAGTAGCTGATGCAGTGCAACAGCATCTAGTTGAAAACACTCTCTTTCCACCTGAGCAGAAAGGAAACCGCCCCAACAGCAGAGGAACAAAAGATCAACTCCTAATAGACAAAATGATCTTGGAAAACTGCAAGAGAAGGAAGACCAACCTGAATGTATCATGGATTGACTACAAAAAGGCATTTGACTCTCTGCCACATGATTGGATAATAAAGTGCCTAGAAATAACAGGAGTCAGTAGAAACATCATAAAATTTGTGCAAAGATCGATGGCACAATGGAAGACACAGTTGCAGATCAATGGTGAGAGGCTGGGAGAGGTTAATATCAATAGAGGAATATTTCAAGGAGATTCATTATCACCATTACTATTTGGTATTGCACTGTTTCCTCTGTCAACAATCACTAAATAACTCAGACAGGCTATCAAAACTTAGACATGATCTACCAGACTATCCCCATCTCCTTTACATGGATGTCTGAAGCTTGTATGGAAAAACATAATCTAAATAGAATCCTGCTCAACCCGGTCCGTATATAGAGGCCAAGATATTGTTATGGAGTTTGGCTTGGACAAATGTGCCACACTTACTATCAACAAGGAATATTGGTGAAAACGAAGGAATCAAGATGCCCCACCAAAATAACATTAAGAGTCAGGATGAGGAAGATTACTACAAATACTTGGGTATCCTTCAAGCTGACAACATCAAGCATACTGAAGTGAAAAAAAAAAAAAGATTAGCTGTGAAAAAATCAAGAGAGTAAAGAAGATCTTAAAGTCCAAACTCAATGGAGGAAATACCATAAAGGCAATCACACCTGGGCAATTCCAGTCATTAGGTACACAGCTGGAATGGTGGACTGGACTCAAGCAGAACTAAAAGCAATGGATAGGAAGACCAGAAAAATAATGACAATGAATCATGCCCTTCATCCACGCAGTGACATTGACAGACTTTATCTACCAAGATAAATAGGTGGGCATGGAATGCTACAAGTACATCAGATGGTTGAAAGAAAAAATGGCTTTGGAAGAATATCTGAAGAACAATGATGAAGATGCACTGAAATTAGTATATCAGGAAGTCTTACTGACTACTGGAGAGATCAAACTGGCCTACAAGAAAGACCAAATGAAGAACAGAATAGAGGCATGGGAAGACAAAGCACTACATGGCCAATACATGAAAAAAATAGTTGGGAAAGCAGATAATAATAAAACCTGGCAATGGCTAAGAGCAGAAAAATTGAAGAAAGAGACTGAGGGACTTATTCTGGCTGCACAAGACCGAGCCTTAAGGACAAATGCATATAAAGTCAAAATTGAGAAGACAGCAACAGATAGTAAGTGCCGCCTATGCAAAGAAGCTGAAGAAACCGTGGACCACCTTGTAAGCTGTTGCAAGAAGATTGCACATACTGACTACAAGCAGCGGCATGACAAAGTAGCAACAATGGTGCATTGGAAGATCTGCAAAAAATATCATTTTCCTGTAAACAAAAACTGGTGGGATCATAAAATAGAGAAAGTCATAGAAAATGATAAAATTAAACTGCTCTGGGACTTCAGAATTCAAACAGAGAAGCATCTGCAACATAACACCCCAGACTTAACAATTGTTGATAAGAAAGACAAAAAAGTCTGGATAGTGGACGTGGCAGTGCCTGTAGACAACAGAATAGAAGAGAAAGAACTGGAGGAGATAACAAAATACAAAGACCTACAAATAGAAATAGAAAGACTGTGGCAAAAGCAAGCAAGGGTAGTACCAATAGTGATAGGCTCCTTGGGTGCAATCCCAAAGCAACTGGAGCACCACGTGAACACCATTGGCATTGACAAATTCGCTATTAGTCAATTGCAAAAGGCAGCCTTATTAGGAACTGCTTCCATCCTGCGACGATATCTGTAATACCATCAAACATCCACATCTGCCTATCCCAGGTCCTGGGTAAGGACTCGATAGGTAGACAAAATGCCAAATCCAGTCTGAACATCTGCTGACTGTGCGATGATCCAAAATAATAATAATAATAATAATAATAATAATAATAAGAATAATAATAATAATAATAATAATAATAATAATTGGCATGAAGCCATACCGGCTCGGACGTCGCCCGGGTTAACAAGGTCCGTGCTAGATATTGGAGTTCCTGGATATCTGGTGAAAAATGGGTTACGGGACTCAGGACTGTTGGCTGAGCAACCAGGGCCAGCAGCTGCAGAACTACTGGAAGAAAAGGTGTTTACCCGTCGCAGATACACAGTGATGGAAAACAAAGAAATAATGATCTTTTACTACAGATCAAGTCCAACAAGAAGAGGATATCTAAAACGAATGCACCAGTTCTGGAAAGAACAACATCCAGAATCAGAAATAACAGAACAGAGACTAGCAGATCAACGCCGATTTATAACACTAAATAAAATATTCACAGAAACAGACTTGGACGAACTGCAAAGGTTTACCCAGGGCAAAGAAATCAAAGCCTTACCAGAAGTAATTCAGAATGTAGAGGCAAACCAGAGGGAGTTGGCAGTGAAGGAATCCAGTAGACATATACAACTGTTCTCATTTGGAAACCAGGCACCTCTTCCTCAGGAAGAACAAAACCCTCTAACTAAAGAAATAAAAGAATTGAAACAAAGAATAACTGAGCATCTAGAACAGCACAAAAACAACAGAATACGGCTACCTGCATTGAAGCTTGTTCCGAAGAAACAGCTAGCACAAGCATTAAAAGATGCAAATACTGCAATAGCAAGTATAAGCACCAATTCACTGCAAGAAACAAACCAACTAATGTACAGCACAGCTGCAGTTATAACAGAATACCTGGGATGCAAAATCAACAAAAAAGAAAAACAAACAAACAGTGCACCAGAAAATGGAAGGTTAGACTAGAAAATAAGATCAGCAAGTTAAGATCACATGCAAGCAAGCTAGAACAGATGAAAGAAAAGAAGCTGAAGAACAAGAAGACCAAAGAATACCTAATCAAGAAATACCACTTAGAAACAAGGAAGATCAAGGAAGCACTGGAAATAATAAAGCAACAAATAACAGCTATATCAAGGAAAATTCAAAGTAGATATAAGCTCGAATTGCAAACTATAGGGCAGTAACCTCAATTTCAATCAATGCAAAACGTTTCTACCAATCCATCAATGGAGAAACTGCAAGGATCATTCAGTACCTGACAAGGAAGAAACATTGCAGTTCTGGGAAGCAGATATGGATAACCCAAGAAATACAAACAAGGATGGCGGCTTGGTTAAAAGAGGTGGATGCTCAACGAAACAGAAGTTGAATATGAACAACTAGTAATAACAACAAAAATGGGTAGAAAAAAGAGCCAAGAAAATCAAATTGGTCAGCACCAGGTGAAGATGAACTGCATGGTTTTGGTTGAAACATCTAACTGTTATACACCCACTTATTGCCAAACAGTTCAACAATATACTACAAGGAGGAGAAATTGAAAAGTGGCTAACAACTGGGAAAACCTACCTAATAATGAAAAATCCAGCAAAAGGGGCAACACCAGGCAACTACAGGCCAATTACCCGCTTACCAACAACTTTCAAATTACTAACTGGTGTGGTAGCTGATGCAGTACAACAGCATCTAGTTGAAAACAATCTCTTTCCACCTGAGCAGAAAGGAAACCGCCCCAATATCAGAGGAACAAAAGATAAACTCCTAATAGACAAAATGATCTTGGAAAACTGCAAGAGAAGGAAGACCAACCTGAATGTGGCATGGATTGACTACAAAAAGGCATTTGACTCTCTGCCACATGATTGGATAATAAAGTGCCTAGAAATAACAGGATTCAGTAGAAACATCAGAAAATTTGTGCAAAGATCGATGGCACAATGGAAGACACAGTTGCAGATCATGGTGAGAGGCTGGGAGAGGTTAATATCAAGAGAGGAATATTTCAAGGAGATTCATTATCACCATTACTATTTGTTATTGCACTGTTTCCTCTGTCAACAATACTGAATAACTCAGGACATGGCTATCAAACATCAAAAACATCTGCCATACTATCCCACCTCCTTTATATGGATGATCTGAAGCTGTATTGAAAAACATCATCTGAAATAGAATCGCTGCTCAACACTGTCCGTATATATAGCCAAGATATTGTAATGGAGTTTGTCTTGGACAAATGTGCCACACTTACTATCAAACAAGGAAAAATAGTGAAAACTGAAGGAATCAAGATGCCCCACGAAAATAACATTAAGAGTCTTGATGAGGAAGATTACTACAAATACTTGGGTATCCTTCAAGCTGACAACATCAAGCACACTGAAGTCAAGAAAAAGATTAGAGGTGAATACATCAAAAGAGTGAAGAAGATCTTAAAGTCCAAACTCAATGAGGAAATACCATAATGCAATCAACACCTGGTCAATCCACGTCATTAGGTACACAGCTGAATAGTGGACTGGACTCAAGCAGAACTAAAGAGCAATGTATAGGCAGAAACATAACAATAATGAACAATGAATCATGCCCTTCATCCACGCAGTGACATTGACAGACTTTATCTACCAAGGCAAATAGGTGGGCGTGGAATGCTACAAGTACATCAGATGGTTGAAGAAGAAAAAATGGCTTTGGAAGAATATCTGAAGAACAATGATGAAGATGCACTGAGATTAGTATATCAGGAAGGCTTACTAACTACTGGAGAGACCAAACTGGCCTACAAGAAAGACCAAATGAAGAACAGAATAGAGGCATGGGAAGACAAAGCACTACATGGCCAATACATGAAACAAATAGCTGGGAAAGCAGATAATAATAAAACCTGGCAATGGCTAAGAGCAGGAAAATTGAAGAAAGAGACCGAGGGACTAATTCTGGCTGCACAAGACCAAGCCTTAAGGACAATGCATACAAAGTCAAAATTGAGAAGACAGCAACAGACAGTAAGTGCCGCTTATGCAAAGAAGCTGAAGAAACAGTGGACCACGTGGTAAGCTGTTGCAAGAAGATTGCACAAAACTGATTACAAGCAGCGCATGACAAAGTATCACAATGGTTGCATTGAATATCTGCAAAAATATCATTTTCCTGTAAGCAAAAAACTGGTGGGATCATAAAATAGAGAAAGTCATAGAAATGCTACAATTAAATGCTCGGGACTTCGATTCAAACAGAACAAGGCCACCTGCCATAACACACCCATACTTAACATTGTCGATAAGAAAGACAAGAAAAGTTGGTGATAGTGGACGTGGCAGTGCCCTGAGACAGCAGAATGAAAGGAAACAACTGAGAAGATACAAAATCGGAAGACCTACAAATAGAAATAGAAAGACTGTGGCAAAAGCAAGCAAGGGTAGTACCAATAGTCATAGGCTCCTTGGGTGCAATCCCAAAACAACTGGAGCACCACTTGAACAGAATTGGCATTGACAAATTCGCTATTAGTCATTGCAAAAGGCGGCCTTATTAGGAACTGCTTCCATCCTGCGACGATATCTGTAATACCATCAAACATCCACATCTGCCTATCCCAGGTCCTGGGTAAGGACTCGATAGGTAGACAAAATGCCAAATCCATCTGAACATCTGGCTGACTGTGCGATGATCGATATAATACTAATAATAGATAATTGGCCTGAGATAGCAGAATGCTGGCGTTTGGGGGGGGGAGATTAGCAGCAGTGCCTGGAGATAGCAGAATAGAAGAGAAAGAACTGAGAAGATACCAAAATACAAAGATCTACAAATAGAAATAGAAAGACTGTGGAAAGCAAGCAGGGTCGTACCAAATAGTCATAGGCTCCGTGGGTGCAATCCAAAACAACTGGGCACCACTTAACACCATTTGACATTGACAAATTCGATATTAGTCAATTGCAAAAGGCGGCCTTATTAGGAACTGCTTCCATCCTGAGACGATATCTGTAATACCATCAAACATCCACATCTGCCTATCCCAGGTCCTGGGTAAGGACTCGATAGGTAGACAAAATGCCAAATCCAGTCTGAACATCTGGCTGACTGTGCGATGATCAATAATAATAATAATAATAATAATAATGGAATAAAGTTGGAGACAGGGGTAGGATAGGATGACAATATTTGTCTTTCTCTAAGATATGCTTGGTGTAGATATTTTCAGTCCCACAATGGAACTTCTTAATCATGTTTTCTGGGACAGAATTCCCAAAAATGTGGTGACATCCGTTATATATAATGGGCTGCCACAAACCTATTCTCCAAAGAATCTGAAGGCAGAATAAGAAGTAATGGATGGAAACTAAACAAGGAGAGAAACAACCTAAAACTAAGTAGTAGTTTCCTGACATTTAGAACAATTAATCAGTGAAATGATTTGCTTCCAGAAGTTGTGGATGCTCCAACATTGGAGGTTTTAAAAAAGATATTAGACAACCATTTGTCTGAAATGGTATAGGACAGGGGTCTCCAACCTGTGGTCCGTGGTCCGGTACTGGCCTGCGGTCTGTGAGTCACCAAACTGCTGGAATGGTTAGCGAGTGTGGGAGCGCTAGGGCTGCTGCCAGTGTCATGCAGGTGCTAATGGCCTTTTGTGCATGCATGCAAGTGTTAGCCACCCATTTGTGCATGCGCATGGGCACTAGCAGCCCATTTGCAAGCGCTAGCAGCCTGCTTGCACAGGCGTGCAGGCGGCATGCATCAGCTTGGCCGCAGGTATGTGGGTCCTACTGCAGCTGTCATTCACACGCTTGTTTTCCCATGCCTTTGTGCACTTTCACATTTCCCTGCTCCTCCCTTTCCCTCTGGGCTGCCAACCTGGAAAGGCTGGGGAGCTCTGGTATAGGACAGGCATTTGTCTGAAATGATCTAGGGCTTCCTACTTGAACAAGGGATTGGAGTAGGAGACCTCCAAGATCCTTTCCAATTCTGTTATTCTAATATTCTGTTTTTCTATTATATTTCTTGGCAATAATTTTTATCTCTCATGAAATGCAAAATTTGCAAGAGCAATCTATCTGACAAAATCTGTATTAATTACTTAAACTTAAAAAATATGAACATATTCCTGCAAAGTAGAATTATGCCTTTCAACAAAAAAAATTATTAACTCAGATGTCTGGAAGTTCATGAAAAATCAAGCTCAGCACCATTTGGTAAATCACAGCATAGAACTGTAAATCCTATTGCCTATTATTAGCATTAATTTCTCCCTTATCTCTCTTATCTTTTAGCTTCGTTTATTTCTGAAAAACCTCCATTTCAACAATAGTGCTGGGGAAGAAATAGCTTTCAATGAGAATGGAAACCTGGCAGCAGCATACGATATCATCAACTTGATTACTTTCTCCAATCGATCCTTTCAGAAGGTCCAAGTTGGACATATTGAACCTCAGAGTTCTCAGAAGGAAGACCTCACCATTAATACAACTACCATTGTATGGAATCCCAAATTTAAGAAGGTGGATTATAAAAAACCAACTAAAATGGTGATATTTTCTCAATTTCTGTAATTTTAAACAAGTAAAATCAGAGTGGTTTCAAGGTCATTTGAAATCTTCCTAATGATGTTAGAACAATTTTGTATCCTGGAAAAATGAAACAATTCTCAATTCTACATTATACTTTCAGATTGTGGGGAAAGAGAGCTTTGCTGGCTGGGGTTATGGACCATCTGGGTCCAGAGGACTTTCCCACTAATGGGCTTATGTTTAGTCAATGGTTGAATCAGTTTCAGAACCAAAGCATGAAAAAGGTCAGCACATCTATTTACCACTTCAGCCTAACCTACATACCCCATCTCCCTGGAGTTTTGTAGGGCATGTTTCTCTTGCCACTCACAGTTTTTCCTTCCCATAGCCAATTCAAAAATCTAGGGACAGCGGCTGGCCATTTTGATATAGTGCTTTTTTCAAGTGATGTGCTTTGAAAAAGTATAGTAAATTTACTGCTTTAGAGAAGTGAATAGCTTTTCAGCAGGCACTGATGCTATGCATTTTGAAATACAGGCAAGATTGGACTAATGTGCTATCCTATTTTATTGCTCATCACAGAATAGGAGAGATTAATTGGACATCTACCAAATCTAACCATCACCCCAAGTCTTGCGCTCACGATACCTGCTTTACTTTCCTGATTTGGATAATTTGTTCTCGTATGGTAGCATCTGCAGTGGGAATGCCCCCTTGTACATCTCAGAAGCTGCATTCTACTGCTTGTGAAATGCTTTGGATATATGTCAGGCTGTTATGTGGTTGGTCTTATACCTTCCCTTCTCTCCCCACCGTGTTGCACAGACATCTTATGACAAATGATTGTGGGCACCCATTCTGATTGAATTGTTCATGTAGGTATCTGCTCTCCAGCTGTTTGCCTTGCTGGGTATTCCAGTGACTTTTCACCTTGCCATATAGTGTTCTGATGCAACTCTTTTTGTGTGACAGTGGATGGTTGCTGTTGAAATTCAGAATTGTGGAACGTTGGTGGCCTTGTGATAAACTGTGGTTTCTAGATATCCCAAAGTTGCTTTTTCATGCAACAACTGGAGTTTCTTGTTTTTCTTTGAAGACATTCCACTTCTCATCCGAGAGCTGAAGAAGCTTCTTGGATGAGAAGTGAAACGTCTTCAAAGAAAAATAGAAAGTCCAGTTGCATTGTATAAAAGCATATTTGGGATAACCATGACCTGGATAACTGAGAATCTCCATAAACATTTAACTGTGTTTTCTAGGTTTCCATCTTGTGTGCTTACAAGTACATCTAAAAATCGTAATTGCCTAGCTTTTTTCCTTCATTGTGAACTGTATATTAGGGAGGATGGAGTTCAGTATGGTATGAAAATCTGTAAGTGTATTTCTCTTGACGATGACAAATATCTCATCCACATAGCACCACCAGAATTTAGGTGTGTAGTTCTGAAATGAATGGTATTCTAGCTCACCCAGGACTGTTTCTGTAATGATTCTGTCATGGTTCCGACAGACAGAGACAAATAAAGCAGAATGTCAAGGCTTGAAACTTCCTCAAAGAACATGTTTATTAGTTCCAACGTATCGGCATGGTCAAGAGTGAAACCAAGTCTGGATACATACATACCAATTCTCCAATAAAAAGTTAGAAATCCCACCCATAAAGCTATGCAAGCAACTATTGCTTTTTCTTGGATGAGAAGCAAAAGGTCTTCAAAGAAAAACAACAGAGTCCTATTGTCTCATAAAAAGGTATTTGCGATAATAATGACCTGCATGACTGAGAATCTCCATAGACATTTAGCTATGGTTTCTAGGCTTCCATTTTCTGTGTTTTCAAATGGTAATTGCCTAGCTGTTTCTTCCTCCATTGTGAACTGTATGTTGGGGAAGATGGAGTTCAGAATGGCACGAAAATCTTTAAGTGCATTTCTCTTGATGATGACAAAAATCTCATCCACATAGCGGCACCACAATTTAGATATGTAATTATGAAATACATGGTGTTCTAGTTCATGCAGGACTGTTTCTCCTGCATGAATTCCTGACATTCATCAGATGAGGAACCCCGAACTCATTGGTAGCCTCACACTGCAATGGACAAGGAGACACATTCAATTTTCAACTTTTAAGATTGTTGGACAAGCAGGCACAAAAACAGCCAGGGAAGTGATTGAAGCCTGGTGCCCTGGTCAGTCATTAGGAGTGATGATTTACATTTAGCCTAGTACTTAAAAGGTGAGGGCTGGGCAGCACAAGCTAATGACTTAAAAGCCAGCCATCAACATCTAAAAAGCCACTTACCACAGGCACTATAAATACCACACACAGAACAGCACATACTGTGTTAGAGAGAAGTTCCTAGAAGATAGGGTCCAACATAAGTCCAAAAGCTTGGAATACAACCTCGGGTCCCAAAGACCGACCCAGATTGGACCCTGCAATATTATCCTGGGACACACATATTGGCCTTCATTTGTGACTATTTATTATACATGGAGAAGCAGGACACCATTCTCCAATGGCAGTGCAACACAGAGATAATTGAAAAAGGACAACAAATGCTAGGCAGGAATATATTTGCCATCAGCTCAAGGAAGTGAGGAAGACTAAATATGGATGTCATTCCCAACCAAAATTCTTAGAAATTCATCATTTCTCATATACGTTTATTTCTTATTATTTGTCAAATTAAAACTGCTCATTAAGTTTATTATTTATTTATTTATTTATTTATTAATAAAAATTATATGGCGGCCAATCCCTAGGGACTTAGGGCGGCATACAAAATTAAAACAATAAATATAACAGTAAAAATGAGTGCATTCATACAGCATGTCCCAATCGTGTCCCAGACCCCCCTGGGACATCAAGCACAAGCCTGCTGGAACAGGAGAGTTTTAATGGCTTTCTTGAAGGCCGACAAGGTGGGAGTAGTTTGAATCTCGGGGGGAAGTTGATTCCACCACGTCGGAGCCACCACAGAAAAGGCCCTTCCCCGAGGGCCTGCCAGCCGACATTGTCTGGCCGACGGGACCTAAAGGAGGCCCAATCTGTGGGACCTCACCAGTCTCTGGGAAATATGCGGCAGTATGCGGTCCTGTAAGTAACCTGGTCCTAAGCCATGAAGAGCTTTAAAGGTGATAACCAACACCTTGAATTGTGTCCGGAGGCCCACAGGAAGCCAGTGCAGCATGCGGAGGACAGGTGACACGTGGGTGTACCTTGGTGCACCGACAATCGCTCTCGAGGCTGCATTCTGAACCAACTGCAGCCTCCGAACTTTCTTCAAGGGTAGTCCCATGTAGAGCGCATTACAGTAAATCAGTCTTGAGGTGACAAGGGCATGAGTAACTGTGAGTAGATCCTCCCAGTCCAATTATGGCCGTAACTGGTGCACCAGGCGAACCTGGGCAAAGTTCCCCTGGCCACAGCTGATCGATGTTGTTCCAAATTTAGCTGTAGTCCAGGAGGACACCCAAATTGCGTGCCTGCACTGAGGGAGGTAAGTTTACCCCCCCCCCCAGGATCAATGATGGACCATCAGGATGACCCTTGGGGGGCAAGACCCAGAGCCACTCGGTCTTGTCAGGGTTGAGTCTAAACCTGTTCACCCCCATCCAGACCCTCACATCTTCCAGGCACCGGTACGTCACGTCGACTGCTTCACTGAAAGGACACGGGGTGGAGATATACAATTGGGTATCATCCGCATACTGATAATACCTCACCCCGTGTCGCTGAATGATCTCACCCAGCGGTTTCATATAGATGTTAAAAAGGAGGGGACACAGGACCGAGCCCTAAGGCACCCCATAATCGAGAGAGATTGTGAGAGATTCTTCCATGACCCTCTTCAGGACATTTCAAATTCTCTTATGTATGATGTAGGAGTTGTGAAGGAATTTCTATCCAAATTTTCAATAGCATTTACAAGATTCATCAGATGTTTATCTCTATTCTGACTGAATCTAGAAATCAGTTCTACGAATTCAAAATTTTGCATTAATAGAAATTACAAGAATATGATTGCTTTAGCATTTATTTATAGAGAATGACTGCTGACTGATTGAGTAAAAGCCAGATTATAATTCTTATTAATTATTTATTCTTCCCTTTCCCATTAGACACCACCTTCTGCCACCTGTGTAGACAGTTGCTATCCTGGGTACCGGAAATTAATTAAGGAGGGGAAACAGGTTTGCTGCTATGACTGTGTCCAATGTTCAGAGGGAAGCATTTCCACCATGGTTGGTAAGAAAAAGAAATCTACAGTAATATCTCTTTAAAAATACATTATTCTCTAATCAAGTTTGGGTTTTTCAATATAATTTTAAACACAAGAATAGATTGATTGCGATCTCTCACCTGCCTTGTTTTCTTTCTTCTGTTTTTAAATAGAAGCTTTTCTTTATTTCGGTGTGTAATCTCTTCTTCAAGAAACATGGCATATTAAATAAACTTTTAAAAAGATTTTCCTAAGGCACAATTTTTGAAAGAGGTTTATTTTCTTTATATGAAGCCAATTCTACTTATCAGATTTAAGTGGTAATATGGAAACTTGCTCAGAATACAACCATACTTTTATGTGTGAAGATTCCAAAAACTGTTTCAGCAAGGAATAATTGTTAAAACCTAATATCAATTCAATGTGTAGAATTTTTAAAGATCTTATTTATGGTTTTTAGATTCCAAGCAATGTGAGAGGTGCCCAGAAGAACAATATCCAAATGAGAAGCACCATAATTGTATTCTCAAAATTATCACCTACTTATCCTACAAAGAATCCCTAGGAGAAATCCTGACTAGCTTTGCTGTTTCTTTTGCTGTAATCACAATTGTAGTGATGGGGACATTTATCCGCTACCAAAACACTCCCATTGTCAAAGCCAACAATTGGGATATCACCTGCACTTTGCTTTTCTCACTCCTGCTGTGTTTTCTCTGCTCTTTCTTCTTCCTCGGATGCCCAGGGATAGTCACATGTCTCCTCCGGCAAGCAGTTTTTGGAGTTGTCTTCTCCATTGCAGTATCTTGTGTGTTAGCCAAAACCATCACTGTGGTTCTGGCCTTCGTAGCTACAAAGCCAGGGAACCGCATGAGGTGGTGGGTAGGGAAAAGGCTGTCTGTCTCAGTCATTGTTTTTTGCTCACTTATTCAAACAAGCATCTGTGCTGTGTGGTTGACCCTTTCTCCTCCTTTCCCAGAGTTGGACATGCATTCCCAATTGGATGAGATCTTAGTGCAATGCAACGAAGGCTCAGAGATCATGTTTTATGTTGTGCTGGGCTACATGTGGCTTTTGGCCCTCATCAGCTTCGTGGTGGCCTTCTTTGCCCGGAAGTTGCCCGACAGTTTCAATGAAACAAAACTCATCACCTTCAGCATGCTGGTCTTTTGCAGTGTTTGGGTCTCCTTTGTGCCCACCTACTTAAGCACTAAGGGGAAATCCATGGTGGCTGTGGAGGTCTTCTCTATCTTGGCCTCAAGTGGTGGCTTATTAGGTTGCATTTTTATGCCCAAGTGCTATATTATCATGCTGAGACCAGAGCTGAATACCAGAGAGCAGCTAGTTAAGAAAAAAGACTAGTGTGGTTTCAAGTACAGCGTAAATGATGCCCTAATTCCTAATTTGGCTGAAGACAACATAACAGATGATTGGTCAAAGAATTTTATTCAGGAATAGATGTCTTCTTCCATTTTTGAAAGCAATAACATTTAGACTTGTATACAGCTCCCTAGCAATTTCAGCATTCTCTGCACAGTTTACGATGTAAGCATCACTTGCATATTGCCCCCAACAATCTGGGTCCTCATTTACCAACCTCAGAAGGTTGGAAAGCTGAGCAAACCTGGAGCTTCATCAAGATCAAACTCCAGGCTATAGGCAGACTTTGTATGCAATCCTGTCTTCTAACACTATGCCACCAGGGCTCTTAATGTAAGAAACTTCACAAACACGCAATAACAAGGAAAAAATGTGCGCTATTTTTTCTGGATGAAGACATTTTTATCTTTGATCAATAAATTGAAAACTACATTCAGAAATATAGTGGCTAGGATGTCCACAAGTAATCTTATTTATTAAATACGATTTTATCTTCTTTATATTAAATTACAATTAAATGCTAATATGATTTATAGTCATGTATTTATTGGTGTCCTCTTTCCAACATATTTTCTTTTTATATCATATTTTAAATTTCAGGGGATGGGGATCAGATTCAAAATTTTGGAAACTGCAAATGCCTCAGAATGCTAACCTCTATTATAAAAAGAGCTATAAAGTTATAAAGCTATATAGCTTTTATTAGTGACATTGCTAATAACAAATCACTATTTTGTTGAAATACCCAGGCAGAAAATCTCCTCAAGTACAGAAGTAATTAGGATGGCCTGACTTTATAGCTTCATAGCTTGATAGCTATATTTTATTCAGGAATAGATGTCTTCTTCCATTTTTGAACGCAACAACATTTAGACTTGTATAAATCCATAGCAATTTCAGCACTCTCTGCACAGTTTACCATGTAAGCATTACTTGCATATTGCCCCCAATAATGTGGGTCCTCATTTGCCACTAATTTGTGACTCCTTGAGTTTCAGTACAAATATAAACATGAAGTTGGAGAACAAACATCTTAAAATCAGTTAATATATTTTCCCTCTATATAAACAGTGTCAAACTCACAACATCACGTGACGTGTCATGACATATTGTGACTTTTTTTCCATTTCCGGCAATGGGGTAGGTGCGGTTTTGATAGGATACATCTGGCCCGGGGGCCGGCAGTTTGACATCCCTGCTCTATATAATGACATTAGCTATTTTTTTTCTTTTAACAAACTTGCAATCCCTTGCATCAGGGTGGAGTTGGGGCAACTGAATGGAGCTCAAGTGTTTACTGGACAGATGCCCTTCCTGATGTCTATGCAGAGTTCGCAGCAGACAATTACTCATTATGCCCAGAGAGAGAAATATCTGTCACTACACATAGGATCAAACCCACAGCCTCCTGATTATGAGAAGAGAGCTCTACCTCTAGGTCACTTCACCCATCAATGACATTAGCTATTTAGTTGTAGAACATCTAAAATTGTAGAACATCTTTACATCTCTCCTGTGCCTCTACTTTATCTTTTGATAAGATGCTGAAATCTTCCATTCTAACATGTTAAAGACAAAATGAGTGTTTAAGTGAAAAAGTGGAAATATGTGTTAGTATAGTTGCATTCTCCAAAAATGAAAAGAACAGAAGAGATAATTATTCTTTATACTTCTTCAAAAAAAATCAAACTAACAACTGACAAATACAGTGGGACCCTAGTACTCATTGCTAATTTGTTCAGGGAAGCATGATGAGGACTCAAAACGACGAGTACCAAACAATGTTTTCTCATAAGGAATAATGGCAGCAAATGCTTAGAAGTTCAAGCTTGTGCATCAAACAAACAATGAATACTAGCACAAAATGTTCATGTCGAAATGTATTGACTACCAAATTTGATGAGTTTGAAAGTAATTGAGTACCAAGGTACCACTATATACTTTACTACATTCATTCACTCATGGAAACTAATTCCTAAGAGAAGGGAGTGGTGAAACTAGCCCTTTGCTGCTGCCCCCAAAATAATACAACTATATCTGCATGGTCACTAAGCTTTTGAGTGATAAAAGTATGCTGGTTTATTTTAATGTTATTATTTCTATTGTATTTAATGCATGATTTATTACGTATATGCCATTTTTTAAAGCCACTGAAATTTCTGGGTTTCCTTTTTCAATTAAAGCAATGTAAGAGTTTGGAATAATATAAAGAAAGGTGCCTACATAATATACCTCTTTGGTTGCCATTTTAAGAAGGTTTTTTTTTTTTAGAAAAGTAATGACTATAAGACCAACCTTATGGACCTATAGAAATATGGTTTAGTCATAGTGAACCTAATTTCAAGCTGATAGAAGAATTGCCGTTCCTCATCCTTCACAGAGGATGGTGAGTTTTGATAGATGACCAAGCCTCTTCTTTTCCACTGCTTCAGGCAACGATGCATGAGATCCCTCTCTCAAAACTCACCACTTCTTTCAAAGTGCATCAAGATGAAAGCCTTCCAGACAACGATTCAGCCACCATGATAGAGCAGTAGTCAGTAGCTGTATCTGTCTCTTTCAGCAATGAACAGGAAGAAATTGTGACAGGAAGTTGCCCAGGAGTCCAGGGGGAGGGAACAGCCACACCCAATTTGAATGAGTCAAGTAGCTGATGCTTACAAAGTGGTCTCCATTCTCCACAGTTCATCCAATTGCGCTTTTATTAGAACAGAGTTCTAATAATACTACAGAGTTTCTTTTTCCAATATGACCATTTCAGCAAAGCGATGGGCAGAAGAAATAAGTATTTTTTTATGAATTAGGAGGTTGTGAGAGGAGAAAGGAGAATTTATCTGGCTATTAAACTATCTCTTCCTCCTTTTAACCAGCATTGCTTTCTTTGGATAGGGAAAGCAAGACTCGGTTCCCCAAATCTGTTATGATCCCAAGATCATTTCTTTCTTGCTTGATGAGGAGTAGAAAAGAGATGGGTTTAGACCATAACATTTCATCAACTGGAAAAATAGTTGAATAGCTTTGGGAAAAGGGTTTGCCTACCTCATAATTGTCAGAATTAATTAATTAAACTTCTTTTTTGGGGAAAGCACAGAACACTTAAACACTTAACAGTTTAACTTTACTGTTAACAACAACTTCATGAGGCTCAGTAGGTTGCATTATGAATCACTCAGATGATAATTATTGTAATCTACAACTTCAGTTATGCATAAAACAATCAGAGACTCTCATTGTTGCAGACAAAGTGCTGTGATGCAGATGTGCCTGCACTGCTGTGATTGGAGCCAAATTCCTTTGGCATTCAAAAGGACTCAGATATTTTGCCATGTGTTTCTACTCTCTGTCCTTATCCTCCAGGCTTCTTTCAGCAAGACCTTTAACCCCATGTGTGGTGACAAATGACATTTTAAGATTAATTTCCCTGCCTTCTCCAATGATATAATCATTGGAGAATTTGTGTCTACTATATATCCTGAATTGCCTTTACTCCACTTTATGGAATGCCCAGAAGGATCCTTGCGTGGAAAGCAAATACTCTTTTGAAAGAAACCTTTCAGGTTTTTTTTTAATGTGATTGAATTCAAGAGATTCACATTAAAATTTTTCCACTGTAGATGAGAATCAAAACTGCTTTAGGCATGGTTCTTATTTATAAATCTCTCTTAGAATATACCTCTCTTGGAATATAGCTGTTGAATGTAGCCTTGTAGATTCCTCGTTTTTCATGTGGATGTTGCTACACAAGAATTAATCTGATCATAAAAAAAAATCCTACATTTAATTTTAACAATATTGTTCCAGTATTTTTTATTTTGCATGCAAAAAGAAAAAGAATCCTTGTCAAAAATATCTAGAATGATATTTTAATAAAATTTATAAATATATATCTATGATTCTAATAATATATAACAACATCATTAGGATTTTATCATTTATTCCTTATTTGCAAACACTTCTATATACCAAGACTTTTATTTTAAATAGATTATGGTTGCTTGAGATTTCTATTTATCATGCTGTATGTCTCCTTAGTACTTTAAGGCATAGAAAGGTGGGTCGTTTTTAAATGTATGGGTGTGATCAAATGTTACAGTACATTTTGAGTATTTTTATTGTCTTAACAGTTGGGACAATTCATCAGTTTTTGCCCTCCAATTTCATTGCTATGCTACACATAAGAAATAATCCTTTTAATTGCATTAAAACCCTGTTTTAAACTTCTCAAAGTATGATGCACAGATGACCACATGATCCTCAAGTGACATTCAGACATTCCACCTCAGCTCCTCATTCCATGCTTTCCTCACCTCTGAAATATCTTACCTACTGAAATTTAAGAATTAAGGTTTTATTCTTTTTAAAATAATGCTTCAGAATATGGGTGAATTCTTCACTTCTCTAATACTCAATAAAGCAGACAAATACATCATTTTAGGCAAAGAGAAAAGCATTATCAAAGAAGTCTATCTAAATCCAATCCTTGTCACATTCTAAGATTGTAGAACTAACTGAAACTCTTCTTGCAGGCCATTGCCTAAAAACCTACAGCATATCGTAGCCTTCAGTTTTGCCATTCAGGAGATCAACACGAATGAGAACTTGTTACCCAACATCACCTTGGTCTCCAAGGTCTATGACAATGGTTTTCAAGCACTGAAAGCCTCTGAGAACCTTTTGATTCTTTGCTTTGTTGAAGGCCGTTGTCCCCTCAATTACAGGAAGGGAAAGGAGCAAAACATCATGGCTGTCATTGGTGATCTCCCTTCTCAGAACACCATACAGATGGCCAATATATTAAATGCCTACAAAATTCCACAGGTAGGTATCCGGGCTCACATAAATGCACAAGAAAGAAAAGAGTGGTGGTTAAAAGTGGAGAGAACCCCTCAAAAACAGCTGCAATATTGGGGAACTGATTTGGGGTAGTTTTATTTATTTATTTATTTTTCCAGAGAAATGTAATGCATCAATTACTATTACAACCACAGTAATGCTTAATAAGCACAAACATCATATTTAGTTTGTAAGAAATGGTGTAGGTATCGTTGTTTCTGTCTTCTTTTTCTCATGTTGTCTCTCCATCTTCTGGCTGTGCCTCAAGTTCTTTGACTTTCTCCTCCTTCTGTAATGTCACAACATACATTTATCAGTAAAGCACTAGTTATCTTAGCCTTATAATATAAAATGCCAGATGAATACTCTCGGATACTGTCAGGTCCTTAATGAATAAGGCTCCACTCTTCTTACTCATTCCTCTCTCCTCTCTATTTCTGGTTAGTACAATCAAAAACTGAGATGATTTTTGTCTAAAAAGTGTTGAATGGAATGCTAATGATGATCTGGTTGCAAAAGCTCTGAGGAAAGACTTGTTGAGCACCAGGTTTAGTATTTGTCTCGCCCATCAAGATTTTCTATGGAAAAACAATGTCCAAAATAAATATTTTTATTGAATAACAAAAATTAAAAACATTGAATATTAAATCAGATTTGACATACATCACAGTTCATATTCACAATTAACTACTAATATAAGAAGAAGAAAAAACCTTTACAATAACATCACTCTAATCTCAATCTTAACTTATCTCATTACAGTGACTACCATATTTTTCCCCCACCATCTATAAAATGTATTCCAGATTTGGTAAAAATCCATTTCATCCTGATTTTTGAGTCTCTTAGTTAACCTATCTAATTCTGCGCAGTGCATAATTTTATGAATTAAGATACTTACTTCCATTTTTTGATGCAATACTTAGTCTAAAAGTACATCATTATTATTCCCTCTCTGCAGCTCAGTTATGGCTCTTTTGACCTTGCATTGAGTGATAAAATGCAGTTTCCTTCTTTCTTCTGGATGACTCCTAATGAAAACCTTCACTATGTTGGGATTATTCAGCTCTTGAAACATTTTGGATGGAATTGGATCGACCTTCTCATCCCAGAAGACACCACTGGAGAGAGATTTTTCAGAATTCTGAGGCCAAAATTAATTCAGAGAGATATTTGCATTTCTTTCATTCAATTTCTTCCAAGACTGATAAATTTTGAGCCCAGTACCTTCCAGAAGAATAATCTAAATAACATAGCACTTTTCCTATGGTATAGTAAAACCAATGTAATAGTTGTTTATAGGGACATGCAATCTATAGAAGGCTTACGAATAATTCTTGAATGCTATGAAATTAATAGCAGGCTCCCCATAGAGAGGGTTTGGATCATAAGTGCTCTGTGGGATGTGACTTCCACCTTTGAGCCCCAGAAATTCACAGCATTGTCCTTCAATGGCAGTTTGTCTTTCGCCCTACACACAAATATCGTACCAGGTTTTCAAAAGTTCCTTGAGAACCTAAATCCATTTCACTCTAAAATATATTTCCTACCTCAGTTTTGGGGTGCTGCATTTATCTGTTCATTTCCAACGTACAAAATGTATGCACAAGGCAAAGGAAACTGCACTGGGAAAGAGGATCTGTGGAGTCTCCCTGGAACTGTCTTTAAAATGGAGATGTCTGGCCAGAGCTACAATATTTACAATGCTGTGTATGCTGTAGCACATAGTCTCCAGGCTATGTATTCATCCAGAGCCAGGCAGAAGAGAACGGGCAATGGAGAGAAGTGGAATTTGCTGAAAGTCCAACCTTGGCAAGTGAGTTATAGTGCCTTCTACTTTAATGGGAATGGAGCCATAATAACATATTAATTTCAATTTTTTACAAAATTCACTAACAGTATATTTTTACTCCAATCCCATCTGCATTTACCTGAAAGTGTCTGATTAAACAAAACATGATTTTGTTTAGGTAATGTAGGAGATTACCAGGCTGAGCTCGAGAGTGGGGTCAAATGCATCATGAGTCTGGCATCTCTCTACCCCTATAAGAGACCTAAGTCCAGCCCTCTTTAAAATCCATTCACTCTTGTCTGGCACCAATTCACCTTGGCCATTAATAGTTCAGAGTCTCGTGTATAGATAGCAGGAAATAAAATTGTAGTACTGTTCTGGTTGCTGATCGCTTGCATCTCACAGGTTGGCATACAACAAGTAACATTATCAGGTTCTTCATTAAGCTACTCCTCTAGAGTAGAAGAATTACATATCTAAAAATTTAAAATTGCTGTTTATAATTTTTAGTTGTCTAGACGCTTGGTGGTAATCTCTGAAATTGCTTATTCCTTATTTCTTGTTGCCACATTGTTATATTTTTAGGTATTGTTCTATATTTTAGGTATCACATTAGATATATGGAAGTAATTTTTCTCCCAGGGGCCTTCTGCTCCCTTTCCAATCTTCAGTTCCCAAAATTCTCAAATCCAGAAAAAGACTACCTATTTTGTAGCACTTTTTGGTTGAGTAGCAGAAGAAAAATTCACTAAAGTAAAGAGAAGGAGGAATTTCTAAATAATAATAATAATAATAATAATGATGATGATGATGATGGAATAAAGTTGGAGACAGGGGTACGATAGGATGACAATATTTGTCTTTCTCTAAGATATACTTGGTGTAGATATTTTCAGTCCCACAATGGAACTTCTTAATCATGTTTTCTGGGACAGAATTCCCAAAAATGTGGTGACATCCATTATATATAATAGGCTACCACAAACCTATTCTCCAAAGCATCTGAAGGCAGAATAAGAAGTAATGGATGGAAACTAATCATGGAGAGAAACACCCTAAAACTAAGGAGTAATTTCCTGACATTTAGAACAATTAATCAGTGAAATGATTTGCTTCCAGAAGTTGTGGATGCTCCAACTTTGGAGGTTTTTAAAAAGATATTGGACAACCATTTGTCTGAAATGGTATAGGGCAGGGGTCTCCAACCTGTGGTCCGTGACCCGGTATTGGCCTGCGGTCTGTGAGTCACCAAACTGCAGGAATGGTTGGCGAGTGTGGGAGCGCTAGGGCTGCTGCCAGTGTCACACAGGTGTTAGTGGCCTTTTGTGCATGCATGCAAGTGTTAGCCACCCATTTTTGCATGCGCATGGGAACTAGTAGCCCATTTGCAGGAGCTAGCAGCCTGCTCGCACAGGCATGCAGGCGGCATGAAAAAGCACGGCCACAGGTGTGCGGGTCCAGGTTCCACTGTCATGCACACACTTGTTTGCCCATGCCTACGGGCACATTTCCCTGCTCCTCCCTTTCCCTCTGGGCTGCCAACCCGGAAAGGTTGGGGAGCTCTGGTATAGGACAGGCATTTGTCAGAAATGATCTAGGGCAGTGGTGGCGAACCTATGGCACATGTGCCATTTGGTAAATCACAGCATGGAACTGTAAATCCTATTGCCTACTATTAGCATTAATTTCTCACTTATCTCTCTTATCTTTTAGCTTCGTTTATTTCTGACAAAACTCCATTCCAACAATAGTGCTGGGGAAGAAATAGCTTTCAATGAGAATGGAAACCTGGCAGCAGCATACGATATCATCAACTTGATTACTTTCCCCAATCGATCCTTTCAGAAGGTCCAAGTTGGACATATTGAACCTCAGAGTTCTCAGAAGGAAGACCTCACCATTAATACAACTGCCATTGTATGGAATCCCAAATTTAAGAAGGTGGATTATAAAAAACCAACTAAAATGGTGATATTTTCTCAATTTCTGTAATTTTAAACAAGTAAACTCAGAGTGGTTCCAAGGTCATTTGAAATCTTCCTAATGATGTTAGAACAATTTTGTATCCTGGAAAAATGAAACAATTCTCAATTCTACATGATACTTTCAGATTGTGGGAAAAGAGAGCTTTGCTGGCTGGGGTTATGGACCATCTGGGTCCAGAGGACTTTCCCACTAATGGATTTATCTGACTGTTTAATCAGTTTCAGAACCAAAGCATGAAAACGGTCAGCACATCTATTTACCACTTCAGCCTAACCTACACATCCCATTTCCCTGGAGTTTTGCAGGGCATGTTTCTCTTGCCACTCACAGTTTTTCCTTCCCATAGCCAATTCAAAAATCTGGGGACAGCTGCTGGCCATTTTGATATAGTGGTTTTTTCAAGTGATGTGCTTTGAAAAAGTATAGTAAATTTCCTGCTTTAGAGAAGTGAATAGCTTTTCAGCAGGCACTGATATTATGCATTTTGAAATACAGGCAAGATTGGATTAATGTGCTATCCTATTTTATTGCTCATCACAGAATAGGAGAGATTAATTGGACATCTAGCAAAGCTGACCATCACCCCAAGTTTTGCGCTCACCACACCTGCATTTACTTCCCTGATTGGCATAATTTGTTCTCGTATGGTAGCCTCTGCGGTGGGGATGCCCCCTTGCACATCTCAGAAGCTGCATTCTACTGCTAGTGAAATGCTTTGGATATATGTCAGGCTGTGCCATCTGGTTGGTCTTATACCTTCTTTCTTCCTTTGTCTCCCCATTGTGTTGCACAGACATCTTATGACAAATGATTGTGGGCACCCATTCTGCTTGAATTGTTCATGTAGGTATCTACTCTCCAGCTGTTTGTCTTGCTGGTTACTCCAGTGGCTTTTCACCTTGCCATATAGTGTTCTGATGCAACTCTTTTTCTGTGACAGTCAATGGTTGCTGTTGAAATTCAGAATTGTGGAGTGTTGGTGGCCTTGTGATAAAATGTGGTTTCTAGGTATCTCAAAGATGCTTTTTCATGCAGCAACAGGACTTTCTTGTTTTTCTTTGAAGACATTTCACTTCTCATCCAAATAGCAAAGTCCAGTTGCCTTGTAAAAAGAATCTTTGAGATAACCATGACCTGGATAACTGAGAATCTCCATAGCTCTAGTTTCTAGGCTTCCATCTTCTGTGTTTACAAGTACATCTAAAAATCATAATTGCCTAGCTGTTTTTTCTTCATTGTGAAATGTATATTAGGGAGGATGGAGTTCAGTATGGTATGAAAATCTGTAAGTGTATTTCTCTTGACGATGACAAATATCTCATCCACATAGCGGCACCAGAATTTAGGTTTTTAGTTCTGAAGAATGGTGTTTTAGTTCACCAAGGACTGTTTCTGTAATGATTCTATCATGGTTCCGACAGACAGAGACAAATAAAGCAGAACTCCAAGGCTTGAAATTTCCTCAAAGAACAAGTTTATTAGTTACAAAGTGTCAGCATGGTCAAGAGTGAAACCAAGTCTGGATACATACATAACAATTCCCCAATAAAAAGTTAGAAATCCCACCCATAAAGCTATGCAAGCAACTATTGCTTTTTCTTGGATGAGAAGCAAAACATCTTCAAAGAAAAACAACAAAGTCCTATTGTCTCATAAAAAAGCATTTGGGATAACAATGACCTAGATGATTGAGAATCTCCATAGACATTTAGCTGTGGTTTCTAGGCTTCCATCTTCTGTGTTTACAAATGGTAAACTTTGGGATAACTATGACCTGGATGACTGAGAATCTCCATAGACATTTACAGTAGCTGTAGTTTCTAGGCTTCCGTCTTCTGTGTTTACAAATGGTAATTGCCTAGCTGTTTCTTCCTCCATTGTGAACTGTATGTTGGGGAAGATGGAGTTCAGTATGGCACAAAAATCTTTAACTGCATTTCTCTTGATGATGACAAAAATCTCATTAACATAGCGGCACCAGAATTTAGATATGTAGTTATGAAATACATGGTGTTCTACTTCATGCAGGACTGTTTCTCCTGCATGAACTCCTGACATTCATCAGATGAGGAGCCCCGAACTCATTGGTAGCCTCACACTGCAATGGACAATGATACACATTGAATTTTCAATTTTTAAGATCGTTGGACAAGCAGGCACAAAAACAGCCAGGGAAGTGATTGAAGCCTGGGAACGGTCCCCTGGTCAGTCATTAGGAATGATGATTTACATTTAGCCTAGTACTTAAAAGGTGAGGGCTGGGCAGCATAAGCTAATGACTTAAAAGCCAGCCATCAACATCTAAAAAGCCACAGGCACTATAAATACCACACAAAGAACAGCACATACTGTGTTAGAGAGAAGTTCCTAGAAGATGGACTCCAACACAAGTCCAAAAGCTTAGAATACAACCTCGGGAGACTTCTGGTTCCGGTTAGCGGCGTTACTAGTCGGACGAAGAGATTCCTCTCCTCGTCGACTAGGTTCCCCTTCGTCGGTGGACCCTTATACAGGTCCAAAGTTGCCCTGGAGAGTGTGACTTCTGTTGAGGAGGCTGTGGTCCGGTTGTAGAGGAGCGGCGACTCCTCCAGCTGTCCGGACGAATCTCTGAGGGCTGATGGAGAAGAAGATTGGCCATGAAAATGGCCAATTTCCTTGCCGCTTCAGACCGTAAGTCAGAAAACATCTAAGCTTTTAGTGCCCCCGTGGTGAATCCGGGTGAGAATTTCTTATTTTTCTCTCTGTTCCGCTTTTTTTTGTGTGTCTGTGTGTGCCTGTAAAGAGCTTTTGAAATTATTTCCCTGACTTGGAAAGGCGGCTTCTGCTTTTTTGGGGAGGAAGAAAGGCATTTTACAAACACTGAAAGACTATAAACTGGACACTAAAAAGGAAAAAGAAGAAGGAAAAAGTTTCCTCTCTCCTTTCTTTTTAAGAACTTTACTATTTTTACTTTTTTATATATATACATATTATACCTTAAAAGACAGAAAAAAAGAATTGATTTTTGGAAAAGACTTTCTTAACTCATTGAGGACATCTAGTGGCAAAAAATTAATATTGTAACTTTGCTTACTTTTTTTTATGAACTTCAACCATTAAAGATAAGCTGTGCACCTGTGAAGCTGTAGGTGTGGATGTTTTTACATTAAACAAAACCTCTACAAAAAAGAAAAAGAGATTTCCTTTTAAGTATTAGTATTAAAATGGAGAAACTTCAGATACAACTGAACTGTGCACTTATATTGGAAAAGATTTATGAGGCCACTGCAGAAATTTGTGCTACATTTAAAAACTGTACTTTAGAATTAAGATACAGAGACTCTACTACATTTGCTCAAACTGATGTCCAGGTTACAACTGATCATGACATAAATCATAATGTACCAGAAGAGGAATCTACAGAGATAGAAGTGGAATTTATTTCATCTGACAATCCCCTCTACAGCAACTTAGAGAACCAGAAGAAGCAAAGTCTAAGACTTCAAAATACAAAGCAATTATATTGCAAAGAGAACAGAAAAAGACGTTTACTGCAGAGGAAGAGATTTATACTTTCTCAAAGACTACTACAAGCAATAAGAATTGATCTATGGGTTGAAAGAGAAAAAAGATGTTTACTGCAGTGAAAGGGACGTACATTTGCTCAAAGATTATTACAAGCATTGAGAATGGATTTATTGGTTGAAAGGGAAGCGTTTTTATGGAAGCCTGTGTGGCATAGGAAGAAACCCAGAATTAGACTGAAAAACAAATTTAAAAACCTTTAATGGAGTAAAAGGCAATGTTGACTTCATGGATTGTTTTAAGGATAATGATTTAGAATGGAAAAATGCAATTATATACATCCGTGTTTAAGTTAGTAAAAATTGTTTAATGGATTAAAAGGCAATGTTGGTTCTATGGATTGTTTTAAGGATAATGATTTAGATTTAGAAGTAAGAAATTACAATTATATTCATGTGTGTTTGATTTAGGTTGATGACTTTTTTGTTTTAGGGAAATTTGTTTGGTATGGAAATATGAAAGTTAAATGTGGAGTAAAAAGAAACTTGGCTTTACAGAGACTAAGAATGCATTCCTTGGAATAATAGATTGATTTAGACTGGAATTTTAAAATGCTTAATTAATTAGAAGATTTTTGTGTATAATAATACGTTTTGATATGGTATGATAACTAATTAGATGGAATTTGGTTTCTTTAATAAATGGAAATGAACTAAATCAAAAACTACTATAAGTAACAAAAATGGACTTATTGGCTGAGAGGTTTAGGATAATGATTTAATTTAGAAGTAAGAAAACTATAACTATATACATGTGTAATGTTTAATTACTTAAGAGATTTTTGTGTATAATAATATGATTTGATAAGATATGATAAATTAAATTAGTTATTATTGGAAGAAGAAATAAATAAGATTGGTGATAAAAAAGGGATGAGAGGGATTAAGAACTTGAATATATTTGCAAGAGGTATTTGAAGTGATAATATGTTGATGTAAAACATTATCTGAATATGATAATTGAAATTTATTTAAAGTTTTAATAAACAGGTTTAGTAGTAATAGAAATTTAGGATAGAAATGAAATATATTAAATTTATTATGTTACTTGAGGGAAATAGAGAGATGATAATGAATGTATTAAGTTGAGCTGTTATTGTGTGATTTTATGTTGGAATCTTTGTTTACCCAAACACCACGGTGTGTCTTAAACACTTTTTGTTAAAACTATAAAACCAATAAAATATATTTTTTAAAAAAGAATACAACCTCGGGTCCCAGAGACCGACTCAGACTGGATCCTGCAATATTATCCTGGGACACACATATCGGCCTTCATTTGTGACTACATTTATTATACATGGAGAATCTGGACACCACTCTTCAATGGCAATGTAACACAGAGATAATTGAAAAAGGACAGCAAATGCTAAGCAGGAATATATTTCCCATCAGCTCAAGGAAGTGAGGAAGACTAAATATGGATGTCTTTACCAACCAAAATTCTTAGAAATTCAACATTTCCCATATAAGTTTATTTCTTATTATTTGTCAAATTAAGACAGCTCATTAAGTTTGTGAGAGATTATTCCATGACCCTCTTCAGGACATTTCAAATTCTCTTATGTATGATGTAGGAGTTGTGAAGGAATTTTTATCCAAATTTTAAATAGCATTTAGAAGATTGTTCAGATGTTTACCTCTACTCTGACTGAATCTAGCAATCAGTTCTAGGAATTCAAAATTTTGCATTAAAGAACTTACAAGAAAATGATTGCTTTAGGATTTATTTACAGAGAATGACTGCTGACTGATTGAGTAAAAACCAGATTATAATTCTTCTTAATTATTTATTCTTCCCATTCCCATTAGACACCACCTTCTGCCACCTGTGTAGACAGTTGTTATCCTGGGTACCGGAAATTAATTAAGGAGGGGAAACAGGTTTGCTGCTATGACTGTGTCCAATGTTCAGAGGGAAGCATTTCCACCATGGTTGGTAAGAAAAAGAAATCTACAGTAATATCTCTTTAAAAATACATTATTCTCTAATCAAGTTTGGGTTTTTAAATATAATTTTAAACACAAGAATAGATTGATTGGGATCTCTCACCTGCCTTGTTTTCTTTCTTCTTTTTTTAAATAGAAGCTTTTCTTTATTTATGGGTGTAATCTCTACTTCAAGAAACATGGCATATTAAATAAATTTTTAAAAAGATTTTCCTAAGGCACAATTTTTGAAAGAGGTTTATTTTCTTCATATGAAGCCAACTCAACTTATCAGATTCAAGTGGTAATATGGAAACTTGCTCAGAATACAACCATACTTTTATGTGTGAAGATTCCAAAAACTGTTTCAGCAAGGAATAATTGTTAAAACATAATATCAATTCAATGTGTAGAATTTTTAAAGATCTTATTTATGGTTTTTAGATTCCAAGCAATGTGAGAGGTGCCCAGAAGAACAATATCCAAATGAGAAGCATCATCAATGTATTCCCAAAATTATCACCTACTTATCCTACAAAGAATACCTGGGAGAAATCCTGACTAGCTTTGCTGTTTCTTTTGCTGTAATCACAATTGTAGTGATGGGGACATTTATCTGCCACCAAAATACTCCCATTGTCAAAGCCAACAATTGGGATATCACCTGCACTTTGCTTTTCTCACTCCTGCTGTGTTTTCTCTGCTCTTTCTTCTTCCTCGGATGCCCAGGGATAGTCACATGTCTCCTCTGGCAAGCAGTTTTTGGAGTTGTCTTCTCCATCGCGGTATCTTGTGTGTTAGCCAAAACCATCACTGTGGTTCTGGCCTTCATAGCCACAAAGCCAGGAAACCGTATGAGGTGGTGGGTAGGGAAAAGGCTGACTGTCTCAGTCATTGTGTTTTGCTCACTTATTCAAACAAGCATCTGTGCTGTGTGGTTGACCCTTTCTCCTCCTTTCCCAGAGTTGGACATGCATTCCCAATTGGATGAGATCTTAGTGCAATGCAACAAAGGCTCAGAGATCATGTTTTATGTTGTGCTGGGCTACATGTGTCTTTTGGCCCTCATCAGCTTCATGGTGGCCTTCTTTGCTCGGAAGTTGCCCGACAGTTTCAATGAAGCCAAACTCATCACCTTCAGCATGCTGGTCTTTTGCAGTGTTTGGGTCTCCTTTGTACCCACCTACTTAAGCACTAAGGGGAAATCCATGGTGGCTGTGGAGGTCTTCTCTATCTTGGCCTCAAGTGGTGGCTTATTAGGTTGCATTTTTATGCCCAAGTGCTATATTATCATGCTGAGACCAGAGCTGAATACCAGAGAGCAGCTAGTTAGGAAAAAGACTAGTGTGGTTTCAAGTGCAACGTAAATGCTGACTAATTCCTAATTTGGCTGAAGACAACATTACAGATGATTGGTCAAAGAATTTTATTCAGGAATAGATGTCTTCTTGCATTTTTGAAAGCAATAACATTTAGACTTGTATACAGCTCCATAGCAATTTCAGCATTCTCTGCACAGTTTACCATGTAAGCATTACTTGCATATTGCCCCCAACAGTCTGGGTCCTCATTTACCAACCTCAGAAGGTTGGAAAGCTGAGTGAACCTTGAACCTCGTCAAGATCAAACTCCAGGCTGTAGGCAGGCATTGTATGCAATACTGTCTTCTAACACTATGCCACCAGGGCTCTTAATGTAAGAAACTTCACAAAGTCGCAATAACAAGGAAAAATGTGCACTATTTTTTCTGGATGAAGACGTCTTTTTCTTTGATCAATAAATTGAAAACTACATTCAGAAATATAGTGGCTAGGATGTCCACATGTAATCTTATTTATTAAATACGATTTTATCTTCTTTATATTAAATTACAATAAAATGCTAATATGATTTATAGTCATGTATTTATTGGTGTCCTCTTTCCAACACATTTTCTTTTTAATATCATATTTTAAATTTCAGGGGATGGGGATTAGATTCAAAATTTTGGAAACAGCAAATGCCTCAGAATGCTACACTCTATTATAAAAAGTGCTATAAAGATATAAAGCTATATAGCTTTTATTAGTGATATTGCTAATAATAAATCACTATTTTGATGAAATACCCAGGCAGAAAATTTCCTCAAGTACAGAAGTATTTTTGATAGCCTGACTTTATAGCTTCACAGCTTGATAGCTATATTTTATTCAGGAATAGATGTCTTCTTCCATTTTTTAACGCAACAACATTTAAACTTGTATACATCTCCATAGCAATTTCAGCACTCTCTGCACAGTTTACCATGTAAACATTACTTGCATATTGTCCCCAATAACCTGGGTCTCCATTTGCCACTAATTTGTGACTCCTTGAGATTCACTACAAATATAAACATGAAGCTGGAGAACAAACATCTTAAAATCAGTTAATATATTTTCCCTCTATATCAGCAGTGTCAAACTCACAACATCACCTGACATGCCATGACATATTGTGACTTTTTTCCGATTTCCGGCAATGGGGTGGGTGCGGTTTTGCTATGATGCATCTGGCCCGGGGGCCGGAAGTTTGACATCCCTGCTCTATATAATGACATTAGCTATTTTTTTTCTTTTAGCAACCTTACAATCCCTTGCATCAGGGTGGAGTTGGGGCAACTAAATGGAGCTCAAGTGTTTACTGGCCAGATGCCCTTCCTGATGTCTATGCAGAGTTCGCAGCAGACAATTACTCATTGTGCCCAGAGAGAGAAATATCTGCCACTACACATAGGATCAAACCCACAGCCTCCTGATTATGAGAAGAGAGCTCTACCTCTAGGTCACTTCACCCCTCAATGACAGTAGCTATTTAGTTGTGGCCAAATTGTAGAACATCTTTACATCTCTCCTGTGCTTCTACTTTATCTTTTGGTAAGATGCTGAAATCTTCCATTCTAACTTGTTAAAGACAATATGAGTGTTTAAGTGACAAAGTGGAAATATGTGTCAGTATAGTTGCATTCTCCAAAAATGAAAAGAACAAAAGAAGAGATAATTATTCTTTATACTTCTTCAAAAAAAATCAAACTAACAACTGACAAATACAGTGGTACCCTATTACTCATTGTTAATTTGTTCAGGGAAGCATGATGAGGACTAAAAATGACGAGTACCAAACAATGTTTTCTCATAAGGAATAATGGCAGCAAATGACAAGAAGTTCAAGCTTGTGCATCAAACAAACAATGAATACCAGCACAAAATTTTCATGTCGAATTGTATTGACTACCAAATTTGATGAGTTTGAAAGTAGTTGAGTACCAAGGTACCACTATATACTTTACTTCATTTATTCATTCATGGAAACTAATTCCTAAGAGAAGGGAGTGGTCAAACTAGCACTTTGCTGCTACGCAAAAAATTATACAAATATATCTGCATGGTCACTAAGCTTTTGAGTGATAAAATTATGCTGGTTTATTTTAATGTTATTATTTCTATTGTATTTAATCCATGATTTATTATGTATATGCCATTTTTAAAGCCACTGAAATTTCTGGGTTTCTTTTTTCAATTAAAGCAATGTAAGAATTTGGAATAATATAAAGCAATGTGCCTACCTAATATACCTCTTTGGTTGCCATCTTAAGAAGTTTTTTTTTTTTTTAGAAAAGTAATGACTATAAGACCAACCTGATGGACCTATAGAAATATGGTTTAGTCATAGTGAACCTAATTTCAAGCTGAAAACAGAATTGCCGTTCCTCATCCTTCACAGAGGATGGTGAGTTTTGATAGAGGGCCAAGCCTCTTCTTTTCCACTGCTTCAGGCAACGATGCATGAGATCCCTCTCTTAAAACTCACCACCTCTTTCAAAGTGCATCAAGATCAAAGCCTTCAGACAACTATTCAGCCACCATCATAGAGCAGTAGTCAGGAGCTGTATCTGTCTCTTTCAGCAATGAACAGGAAAAAATGGTGACAGGAAGTTGCCCAGGAGTCCAGGGGGAGGGAACACCCACAACCAATTTTAATGAGTTAAGTAGCTGGTACCTACAAAGTGGTCTCCATTCTCCACAGTTCATCCAAATGCCCTTTTATTAGAACAGAGTTCTAATAAAACTACAGAGTTCTAATAAAACTACAGAGTTTCTTTTTCCAATATGACCATTTCAGCAAAGCGATGGGCAGAAGAAATAAGTATTTTTCATGAATTAGGAGGTTGTGAGAGGAGAAGGGAGAATTTATCTGGCTATTAAACTATCTCTTCCTCCTTTTAACCAGCATTGCTTTCTTTGGATAGGGGAAAGCAAAACTCGGTTCCCCAAATCTGTTATGATCCTAAGATCATTTCTTTCTTGCTTGATGAGGAGTAGCGAAGAAACGGGTTTGGACCATAACATTTCATCAACTGGAAAAATAGTTGAATAGCTTTGAGAAAGAGGTTTGCCTACCTCATAATTATCAGAATTAATTAATTAATTAAACTTGTTTCTTGGGAAAGCACAGAACACTTAAACACTTAACAATTTAACTTTACTGTTAACAACAACTTCATGAGGCACAGTAGGTTGCATTAGGAATTACTCCAATGATAATTATTGTAATCTACAACTTTAGTGATGCATAAAACCAACAGAGACTCTCTTTCATTGTTGCAGGAAAAGTACTGTGAAGAAGATGTGCCTGCACTGCTGTGATTGGAGCCAAATTCCTTTGGCGTTCAAAAGGACTCAGATATTTTGCCATGTGTTTCTACTCTCTGTCCTTTTCCTCCAGGCTTCTTTCAGCAAGACCTTGAACCCCATGTGTGGCGACAAACAACATTTTAAGCTTAATTTCCCTGCCCTCTCCAATGATATAATCATTGGAGAATTTGTGTCTACTATATATCCTGAATTGCCTTTACTCCACTTTATGGAACACCCAGAAGGATCCTTGCGTGGATGGCAAGTACTCTTTTGAAAGAAACCTTTCAAGTTTTTTATCATTAGGATTTTATCATTTATTCCTTATTTGCAAACACTTCTATATACCAAGACTTTTATTTTAAATAGATTATGGTTGCTTGAGATTTCTATTTATCATGCAGTATGTCTTCTTAGTACTTTAAGGCATAGAAAGGTGGATCGTTTTTAAATATATGAGTGTGATCAAATGTTACAGTACATTTTGAGTATTTGGATTGTCTTAACAGTTGGCACAATTCATCAGTTTCTGCCCTCCAATTTCATTGCTATGCTACACATAAGAAATAATCCCTTCAATTGCATTAAAACCCTGTTTTAAACTTCTCAAAGTATGATGCATAGATGACCACATGATCCTCACCTCTGGAATATCTTAACTACTGAAATTTAAGAATTAAGGTTTTATTCTTTTTAAAACAATGCTTCAGAATATGGGTGCAGTCTTCACTTCTCTAATAATCATTAAAACAGATAAATACATCATTTTAGGCAAAGAGAAAAGCATTATCAACGAACTCTATCTAAATCCAATCCTTGTCACATCATAAGACTGTAGAACTAACTGAAACTCTTCTTGCAGGCCGTTGCCTAAAAACCTACAGCATATCCTAGCCTTCAGGTTTGCCATTCAGGAGATCAACATGAATGAGAACTTGTTACCCAACATCACCTTGGTCTCCAAGGTCTATGACAATGGTTTTCAAGCACTGAAAGCCTCTGCGAACCTTTTGACTCTTTTCTTTGTTGAAGGCCATTGTCCCCTCAATTACAGGAGGGGAAAGGAGCAAAACATCACGGCGTCATTGGTGAATCCCTTCCAGACCCAACCATACAGATGGCCAACATATTAAATGCCTACAAAAGTCCACAGGTAGGTACCCGGGCTCACATAAATGCACAAGGAAAGAAAGAATGGTGGTTAAAAGTGGAGAGAACACCTCAAGAACAGCTGCAATATTGGGGAGCTGATTTGGGGTAGTTTTTATTTATTTATTTAT
>NW_024097838.1:0-18205 GCF_016545835.1 Crotalus tigris | reverse complement strand
CTCATCCAGACTCTTAATGTTATTTTCGTGGGGCATCTTGATTCCTTCAGTTTTCATTATTTTTCCTTGTTTGATAGTAAGTGTGGCACATTTGTCCAAGCCAAACTCCATTACAATATCTTGGCTATATATACGGACAGTTTTGAGCAGCAATTCTATTTCAGATGATGTTTTTCCATACAGCTTCAGATCATCCATGTAAAGGAGGTGGGATAGTCTAGCAGATGTTTTTGATGTTTGATAGCCATGTCCTGAGTTATTCAGTATTGTTGACAGAGGAAACAGTGCAATAACAAATAGTAATGGTGATAATGAATCTCATTGAAATATCCCTCTCTTGATATTAACCTCTCTACAGTTCCTCACCATTTTTTGATCTGGCAACCTGCTGTCTTCATTTTGTCATCGATCTTTGCACAAATTTTCTGATGTTGTCTGACTGACTTCGCGTTTGTTTCTTAGGCACTTTATATCCAACTCATTGTGGCAAAAACATTTGACGAGTCAAATGCCACTATTGTTGTAGTCATCCATGCCCACACTCAGGTTGGTTATTCCTGTCATCTTGCAGTTCAGTTCAAGATCATGTTGTTATATGGCGAGTTGATCTCTTGTTCCTCTGCTATTGGGGCGGTTTCCTTTCGGCTCAGGTGGAAAGAGATTGTTTTCAACTAGATGCTGTTGCACTGCATCAGCTACCACACCAGTTAGTAATTTGAATGTTGTTGGTAAGCAGGTAATTGGCCTGTAGTTACCTGGTGTTGCCCCTTTTGCTGGATTTTTCATTATTAGGTAGGTTTTCCCAGTTGTTAGCCACTTTTAAATTTCTCCTCCTTGTAGTATATTGTTGAATTGCTTGGCAATGAGTGGGTGTATAACAGTTAGATGTTTCAACCAAAACCCATGCAGTTCATCTTCACCTGGTGCTGACCAATTTTTGATTTTCCTTGCTCTTTTTTCTACCATTTTTGTTGTTATTACTAGTTCTTTCATTTCAATTTCTGTTTTATTTGCATCCACCTCTTTTAACCCAGCCGCATCCTTGTTGTATTTCTTTGGGTTATCCCATATCTGCTTCCAGAACTGCACTGTTTCTTCCTTGTCAGGTACTGCCTGATTCCTTGCAGTTTCTCCATTGATGGATTGGTCGAAACGTTTCTGATTGGATTGAAATTGGAGGTTCTGCCTATAGTTTGCAATTCGAGCTTCATATCTACTGATTTTCCTGGCTATAGCTGTTATTTGTTGTTTTATTATTTCCAGTGCTTCCTTGATCTTCCTTGTTTCTAAGTGGTATTTTTTGATTAGGTATTCTTTGGTCTTCTTGTTCTTCAGCTTCTTTTCTTTCATCTGTTCTAGCTTGCTTGCATGTGATCTTAACTTGCTGATCTTATTTTCTAGTCTAACCTTCCATTTTTGTGGTGCACTGTTTGTTTTTCTTCTTTGTTGATTTTGCAACCCAGGTATTCAGTTATAACTGCAGCTGTGCTGTACATTAGTTGGTTTGTTTCTTGCAGTGAATTGGTGCTTATACTTGCTATTGCAGTATTTGCATCTTTTAATGCTTGTGCTAGCTGTTTCTTTGAAACAAGCTTCAATGCAGGCAGCCTTATTATGTTGTTTTTGTGCTGTTCTAGATGCTCAGTTATTCTTTGTTTCAATTCTCTTATTTCTTTAGTTAGAGGGTTTTGTTCTTCCTGAGGAAGAGGTGCCTGGTTTCCAAATGAGAACAGTTGTATATCTCTACTGGATTCTTTCACTGTCAACTCCCCCTGGTTTGCCTCTACATTCTGAATTACTTCTTGTAAGGCTTTGATTTCTTGCCCTGGGGTAAAACCCTTTGCAGTTCGTCCAATTCTGTTTCTGTAAATAATGTTATTTCGTGTTATAAATCGGCGTTGATCTGCTAGTCTCTGTTCTGTTATTTCTGATTCTGGATGTTGTTCTTTCCAGAACTGGTGCATTCGTTTTAGATATCCTCTTCTTGTTGGACTTGATCTGTAGTAAAAGATCATTATTTCTTTGTTTTCCATCACTGTGTATCTGCGACGGGTAAACACCTTTTCTTCCAGTAGTTCTGCAGCTGCTGGCCCTGGTTGCTCAGCCAACAGTCCTGAGTCCTGTAACCCATTTTTCACCAGATATCCAGGAACTCCAAAATCTATGCGCGGAACTTGTGACCCGGGCGACATCCGAGCCGGTATGGATTGTCTGAACACATTTATTTTAATTAATTATATTTACTTTATTATATTATGGAATCTTCGTCACACACCGGGTCAGCCGCAAAGTATGTTCAGATGATTGAGCACATTTTGTATTACCTTTTACCAGTCCTAACCAGGATCTGGGATAGGCCGAATGTGCGAACTATTTGGACGGGTATTAAAGATATTGTCACAGAATGAAGCGCAAGTTCCTAGGTAAGGCCGACCCATTCTTGCAATTGACTAATATTAGCGAATTGTGCAGGCCGAATGCCAGTGGTGTTACACAAAGGTGGTGCTTCAGGTTGTTATTGGGATTTCCACCCAAAGGAGCATATTACATATGGTACTACTTACTTGCTTTTGCCACCCCCCACCAACCCCAAAGGGGGGGGTTTTCTTTTTTTTTCTATTTCTATTTGTAGGTCTTTGTATTTTGTTATCTTCTCCAGTTCTTTCTCGTCTATTCTGCTGTCTCCAGGCACTGCCACGTCTACTATCCAGACTTTTTTGTCTTTCTTATCGACAATTGTTAAGTCTGGGGTGTTATGTGGCAGGTGCTTGTCTGTTTGAATTCTGAAGTCCCAGAGCAGTTTAATTTTATCATTTTCTATGACTTTCTCTATTTTATGATCCCACCAGTTTTTGCTTACAGGCAAATGATATTTTTTGCAGATCTTCCAATGCACCATTGTTGCTACTTTGTCATGCCGATGCTTGTAGTCAGTCTGTGCAATCTTCTTGCAACAGCTTACCAAGTGGTCCACTGTTTCTTCAGCTTCTTTGCATAGGCGGCACTTACTGTCTGTTGCTGTCTTCTCAATTTTGACTTTGTATGCATTTGTCCGTAAGGCTTGGTCTTGTGCAGCCAGAATTAATCCCTCGGTCTCTTTCTTCAATTTTCCTGCTCTTAGCCATGCTAAGGCAGGAAAATAATAAATAATAATCATAATAATTATCTTATTATTATTATTATTATTATTATTCATTATCCCACCAGTGAGGCACTACCTTGACGTGGTTGTGGGGCTTGTGTACTCTGAGGAAGATGAGAGCTATGCCAGAGGTTCAACCATACGGGACAGGTCTCATCAGAGGAGTCAGACAAAGAGTGTCTCTCCCATAAAAAATATGGTGAGACGTAAATTTCAGAATGCCATACCGGCTCGGACGTCGCCCGGGTTAACAAGGTCCGCACTAGATATTGGAGTTCCTGGATATCTGGTGAAAAAATGGGTTACAGGACTCAGGACTGTTGGCTGAGCAACCAGGGCCAGCAGCTGCAGAACTACTGGAAGAAAAGGTGTTTACCCGTCGCAGATAAACAGTGATGGAAAACAAAGAAATAATGATCTGTTACTACAGATCAAGTCCAACAAGAAGAGGATATCTAAAACGAATGCACCAGTTCTGGAAAGAACAACATCCAGAATCAGAAATAACAGAACAGAGACTAGCAGATCAACGGCGATTTATAATACGAAATAAAATATTCACAGAAACAGAATTGGACGAACTGCAAAGGTTTACCCAGGGCAAAGAAATCAAAGCCTTACCAGAAGTAATTCAGAATGTAGAGGCAAACCAGGGGGAGTTGGCAGTGAAGGAATCCAGCAGAGATATACAACTGTTCTCATTTGGAAACCAGCCACCTCTTCCTCAGGAAGAACAAAACCCTCTAACTAAAGAAATAAAAGAATTGAAACAAAGAATAACTGAGCATCTAGAACAGCACAAAAACAACAGAATAAGGCTACCTGCATTGAAGCTTGTTCCAAAGAAACAGCTAGCACAAGCATTAAAAGATGCAAATACTGCAATATCAAGTATAAGCACCAATTCACTGCAAGAAACAAAACAAATAATGTACAGCACAGCTGCAGTTATAACTGAATACCTGGGATGCAAAATCAACAAAGAAGAAAAACAAACAAACAGTGCACCACAAAAATGGAAGTTTAGACTAGAAAATAAGATCAGCAAGTTAAGATCACATGCAAGCAAGCTAGAAGAGATGAAAGAAAAGAAGCTGAAGAACAAGAAGACCAAAGAATACCTAATCAAGAAATACCACTTAGAAACAAGGAAGATCAAGGAAGCATTGGAAATAATAAAGCACCAAATAACAGCTATAGCCAGGAAAATCAGTAGATATGAAGCTCGAATTGCAAACTATAGGCAAAACCTCCAATTTCAATCCAATCAGAAACGTTTCTACAAATCCATCAATGGAGAAACTGCAAGGAATCAGTTAGTACCTGACAAGGAAGAAACAGTGCAATTCTGGAAGCAGATATGGGATAACCCAAAGAAATACAACAAGGAGCGGCTTGGTAAAAGAGGTGGATGCAACTTCAAAATACAGAAGTTGAAATGAAAGAACTAGTAATAACAACAACAATGGTAGAAAAAAAGAGCAAAGAAAATCAAAAATTGGTCAGCACCAGGTGAAGATGAACTGCATGGGTTTTGGTTGAAACATCTAACTGTTATACACCCACTCATTTCCAAGCAGTTCAACAATATACTACAAGGAGGAAAAATTGAAAAGTGGCTAACAACTGGGAAAACCTACCTAATAATAAAAAATCCAGCAAAAAGGGCAACACCAGGCAACTACAGGCCAATTACCTGTTTACCAACAACTTTCAAATTACTAACTGGTGTGGTAGCTGATGCAGTACAACAGCATCTAGTTGAAAACAATCTCTTTCCACCTGAGCAGAAAGGAAACCGCCCCAATAGCAGAGGAACAAAAGATCAACTCCTAATAGACAAAATGATCTTGGAAAACTGCAAGAGAAGGAAGAACAACCTGAATGTGGCATGGATTGACTACAAAAAGGCATTTGACTCTCTGCCACATGATTGGATAATAAAGTGCCTAGAAATAACAGGAGTCAGTAGAAACATCAGAAAATTTGTGCAAAGATCGATGGCACAATGGAAGACTCAGTTGCAGATCAATGGTGAGAGGCTGGGAGAGGTTAATATCAAGAGAGGAATATTTCAAGGAGATTCATTATCACCATTACTATTTGTTATTGCACTGTTTCCTCTGTCAACAATACTGAATAACTCAGGACATGGCTATCAAACATCAAAAACATCTGCCAGACTATCCCACCTCCTTTATATGGATGATCTGAAGCTGTATGGAAAAACATCATCTGAAATAGAATCGCTGCTCAACACGGTCCGTATATATAGCCAAGATATTGTAATGGAGTTTGGCTTGGACAAATGTGCCACACTTACTATCAAACAAGGAAAAATAGTGAAAACTGAAGGAATCAAGATGCCCCACGAAAATAACATTAAGAATCTGGATGAGGAAGAGTACTACAAATACTTGGGTATCCTTCAGGCTGACAACATCAAGCACACTGAAGTCAAGAAAAAGATTAGAAGTGAATACATCAAGAGAGTGAAGAAGATCTTAAAGTCCAAACTCAATGGAGGAAATACCATAAAGGCAATCAACACCTGGGCAGTCCCAGTCATTAGGTACACAGCTGGAATAGTGGACTGGACTCAAGCAGAACTAAAAGCAATGGATAGGCAGACCAGAAAAATAATGACAATGAATCACGCCCTTCATCCACGCAGTGACGTTGATAGACTTTATCTACCAAGGCAAATAGGTGGGCGTGGAATGCTACAAGTACATCAGATGGTTGAAGAAGAAAAAATGGCTTTGAAAGAATATCTGAAGAACAATGATTAAGATGCACTGAAATTAGTATATCAGGAAGGCTTACTAACTACTGGAGAGACCAAACTGGCCTACAAGAAAGACCAAATGAAGAACAGAATAGAGGCATGGGAAGACAAAGCACTACATGGCCAATACATTAAAAAAATAGCTGGGAAAGCAGATAATAATAAAACCTGGCAATGGCTAAGAGCAGGAAAATTGAAGAAGAGACCGAGGGACTAATTCTGGCTGCACAAGACCAAGCTTTAAGGACAAATGCATACAAAGTCAAAATTGAGAAGACAGCAACAGACAGTAAGTGCCGCCTATGCAAAGAAGCTGAAGAAACAGTGGACCACTTGGTAAGCTGTTGCAAGAAGATTGCACAAACTGACTATAAGCAGCGGCATGACCAAGTAGCAACAATGGTGCATTGGAAGATCTGCAAAAAATATCATTTGCCTGTAAGCAAAAACTGGTGGGATCATAAAATAGAGAAAGTCATAGAAAATGATAAAATTAAACTGCTCTGGTACTTCAGAATTCAAACAGACAAGCACCTGCAACATAACACCCCAGACTTAACAATTGTCGATAAGAAAGACAAAAAAGTCTGGATAGTGGATGTGGCAGTGCCTGGAGATAGCAGAATAGAAGAGAAAGAACTGGAGAAAATAACAAAATACAAAGACCTACAAATAGAAATAGAAAGACTGTGGCAAAAGCAAGCAAGGGTAGTACCAATAGTCATAGGCTCCTTGGTGCAATCCCAAAACAACTGGAGCACCACTTGAACACCATTGGCATTGACAAATTCTCTATTAGTCAATTGCAAAAGGCGGCCTTATTAGGAACTGCTTCCATCCTGCGACGATACCTGTAATACCCTCAAACATCCACATCTGCCTATCCCAGGTCCTGGGTAAGGACTCGATAGGTAGACAAAATGCCAAATCCAGTCTGAACATCTGGCTGACTGTGCGATGATCCATATAATTATTATTATTATTATTATTATTATTATTATTATTATTATTATTATTATTATTATTAACCAGTAAAGCCAGACGTATAGAAGAAAAGAATACATTTCAACCAGAAAATAAGAATAGAATCAGGCTCTGGCACCCATATAAACCAAACCTGTCTCCAACTGTAAAATAACATTTTTGATGAACCTTGAACTGTGAGTATTAATAGTATTAGTTAGTATTTTTAGATGAGCATAAATACATGGATCTTACAATCAACCATATTTGCTCCTTTGGATCTCCAGAAGGTTAAGTCCCCATTTACATCCCCTCTTACAGAGCTATTTAATATGACCAATTCCAGACTATCTTAAACTGGGCCAGTCAGAAGACTGCCATATTACAGGTTTTTATTGTCAAGCCCATAAAGGACATTTGAGGGGAGAGACTAATTAAAATGATCTTGTAAAAAATCATCTGTCTCTCCAGTATGAGCTACACAGTAAAACTGAGACTGTAGCTCTTAAATCTAGTGGGAAAGTATTCACAAGAAAAGACATCATGTAGAAAACGCTTACTGCCAAATCACATTTGTAAGGCAGAGGCTCAGTAAGAACATTACTAGCACATTTGGCTAGGTAGTTTCTGCTTGATGCAAACAGTTTCAAAGATAGTCAGGCTCCAAGCCGTATAGGAATTTAAAAGTGTGTGCCATCCTCTTGAATTATATCAGAAACAAATCATCACCCAATGCAGTTCTGCCAACATTTGTGTTTCATGGCAGTACTGGAGGCTCCCAGTTAACATTAAGTCCACTGCATTTTGTATTAATTTTATTTTCCAGGAAGTAAAGGGTAGCTTTGAATGTAGTTCAATATCATGTAAGGTGCATTATAATAAATCATCCGTTTCAATGACCAATTATGTTTTTGTGTCATGGCTGAAAAGGGTCTAGTCAATCCACTCCTTCCAAAGCTGTTCATAGTTTACAGTGATTTGAATATGCAGAAAGGTGTGTTCTCACCTCTGCATGAACATCCTAGACTTTCATATACAACATACTCGTTTTAAATTTTTGACTGAAAATTTATTTAAGAAAAGGTTTTATTTGTTTGTGAAAACTTTTAGGATTGCAGGTTTTAATCTTTTTGGTGTTTTAGAAATGTTTGATATAAATTGTTAATAGGTCATCTGGCAGGCTTTTATTAAATTAATTTATTAAATTATTTATTCTCCAGTACTTATTCTGTGGCAATCCTAAAAAGCTGTAGACAGATAACAATAAATTATATTATATAAATCAATAAAATAGAAATGTATAAACAGGGCACCCCAAAACAGCATACTACAGTATTTCCTTATGAAAAGAAATTTGTTTTAAAAGATCAGATTTCAAAGGATGGTCCATGTAGAATGCCAACGTTGTTGGGAGAATCAGCAGCAAGGAAGTTAATACATTTATATTCTCTCTCAGTGCATCTGTCTACTATTTCCAGACCTCATGTGTCCCAAATTGATCATTTGCTTTTTCATCCAAATCGTTTCTCATGTAGTTTCATAATGTCGAACTCTATTTATCAGGCCATTCTAAAATGTGTGCATACAGGTAAAGACCAATTCCTCAGTTAGAGTTAATTCATTGAAAGATAGCTGTCTAATATATTTTTAACTGAAGTATTTTTAATCTTACATAATACTGAATTTTTGGTTGGGGGTAGAGAGAAAGAGACAATTAATATAGAAAATGTTCTTTGTTTTGGAATAAATTGATCATTTTCTTAATAGAATTCCTGGTGGAAAAAAATGTAATAATGTGTTAGTATTCAACTTATTATAGCATTAGTTTTTCTTGGCAGCAAACTTCATAATCATACATAAACTGTTTGGACTTCACCTTAATTTATTTTGTATTGCTACCATATAGAATGTTTCATCAAATAGAATGAATTATTTGTGTTTTCACTATAGAACGATTATTTTAGATTATTATTTTTTAAAACTACATAATGCAGCATCATAATAGTTGAAGGCTTGTGAGATAAATTTATTCAGCATTTCGGGGTTTCAAGGATCCATAAATCATTTTCAGAATACTGTGTATCGAAGATTTTTCCCTCTCAATCAAAAGCTAATCAGATGAGATGTACTGAAGGAAATCTACGCAGGCTTCTCAATATGAGGTTTTTCAATGCCCCATTATAAATCCAAAGGAATCCAACTGTCCCTGAAGGCTTATTACAAAAATGAAGAACAAAACTGTGAACAAAGAAGAAAACATTAATTTGGGCTCAAGCTGTTATGACTTAGTACTGCAATTGGCCTCCTAAATCAGTAGAAAGTCACTAGAATGTGATTAAAGTTTAAATCATTTGTAGAGTGATTTTAATAAATGAAAATAATTAAAACATAGTTGATTATTTTTAAAAAAAACAATTTTAATTTGCAGATACCTATACACCTATTACTATAATAGGAAATTAAAAACAAAAATTGAAGCAGACTTTCCGTTACCAAACGGCTCAATTAAAGTACACATCTTTGTTTAACCAGTCTATTTTGCCACACATGAAAGAGCCACTTTCCTATTCTTAATGCGATTATTAGATTTATAGTTCACATGAAATCAAAATTCTTTTATTTAAAAATAATACTAAATTATTATTTACTTTAGCCAGAATTAGTGGACCCGTAAAGGCAGGAAGTGAGAAGAAGGAGGAAAATGCTCATGCTCCCAGATAGTTGAAGCATGATTTAGGGAACCAGAAAAGTATAGTCAAATTAGTCCAAGGAATGTCAGTTTTTACTGTTCCTTTTACTATGTAAATCAGCACAGTAAACTCTTGATTTAATGGACTAATAGTAACAAGAATGATTTCTAGACCCAAATATATGTTATATCTGATTGTATTATGCATGTAATTTATGTATGACAAAAGGCAAATGGATTTTAAACTCTTCGCAATATGCATTTATATTAATTTAATTAATTAATTAAAATGCAATGAAATAAAAACATTTAAAGTTATTTGATAAATATTGAGAATATTTATTTTCATTTGAACAAGTTTGAATGAAATTCTTGGAAAACCTTCTAATTCATCATCTGGGAATTACAGGAGTGAAAGTTCAGTACATTTGGAAAGATTTAGGTTGAAGAAAAGCCTTCTATTCTAAGCCTAAGCAAGTTTTCTCAGACTGAACATTAATCAAATATTTCCCTGCACTGCTTTTCTGTATTAATGCTAATATGTTTTCATCTGCCCTTGACAAACGCAACATTTTTATCCATGGTGACTATAAACTTTTATGTATATTTTTGTTTTCCTATATTGGAATGAGTAATCTTGTTCCTTTAAATGTCTCTATTTGACATTTAATGTCTCTATTTTTCTATTCTGCATTGTAGAGATATGTATTGTGCATCAAACTGACCTAAAGACATCTGTCACCTTCCAGTTTTTCTGCCAATCTAATTATAGGGCTTGTTGCCTTAGAGACCACTTGGCTCTATCATTTAAACATTCTTGCAGGAGAAGGTTTGGTAATCTCCTGGGAGAACAGCATTGACCATAAAGTTCCATTCTTACAGCTTTCCTGAGGATTTATTTTTACCTTACTATCTGATAACAGTGAAAGAACTATTAGACACACAATTTGAGTCTTGGGTCTCCAAAAGACTCAAAGATGGTGTTGCTAACATTTATAGCCTTGCTTCTTATCTCTTACATAAAATTATCTGAGGTATCTTGTGTCTTGACTCAGTACAGTACATTACTTCTACAAGTACTGGAATAATCCCATTCAAAAATTATTGTGCCAATGTGGATAAGGAGATGTAGAGTTAATAGCCTATATTTCTTTCTCCTATTCTGCTTATAAAGAAATTCATGCATTATGAATTATCCATATAGGCAGGGATCTCACATCTGACATGCTTTATCTTTGATAAGGCCAAAAATCAACTGTTTTCCTTAATACTGCTGAATTCTGGGCTTTGTTCATGGCATAATAAGTGATCAAAAGTTAATTAATGTTTAAAGAGGTTTAAGACCAAAGTTTTATTTTATCTAATTTATGTGACTGGTATTTTTACTTTAAAAATACATTTTCATACGTGACTTTAATTTAAAAATGGAAAAGTAGCATGTGCAAATCGAAATGGCAGAGTTTCATCCTCATTTTTATTTCAAAAAAGATTTTAGGCTTCATATAGATCTCATCAATGTGCCTAAACATATAAGAAAGTTGAGCCTCCCCTAGAAATGTAATAATTAAGTTGAGATTGGTAGAAAACATAAATAGTGCAGCTAAAGATTTAATGGGCAATATTCAGCTGCCTTCTGCTAAACATATTTTGTCATTGAACATGCAGCCTATCATAATAATCATTTTGTGAATAGTCAAATTACATAATATGCTCTGAACATTCTGAATGTTTCCACTAATACAAAATGATTTCCCACCATTGCTGAATTGGTTATAAAATTGATGCCATACATCAGTTGTTTTTATTCTATTGTAGTAATGAAGTTACTAGGTCAGGTGTAAGATTCTATTCCTCATGGATAAATTTGGCCGTAATATAGTCCACACTATGGATAAAATAAGAGGTAATGAATGCTGTCCTATATACAAACTCTCATTTAAGTAGATGCAGTAGATGATGAATAGAAGATAGACAGACAGATAGATAATGATATAAATGCATTTTAAAAGGCATTCCAGTTATCTTCTGCTTTAGCTACTGTAACATATGCAATAACCTTGCAATTTATTATCTTTTCCAATTGTTTCAAAGTATCTTTGTTAAATCACTTGTCCTTTTTAATTTGTCATACAAAAAACTGTCAAGTTTTTAAGATGTCTTTTAAACTGTCCACCTTCTGGATTTAATGATAGTTTAGTTCGCCTCATCAATAAATTTAAATACATGATAACTTGTATACTACATATCTAAAATACATTTGGAATAGTATGTAACAATGTATTAATTGTAATAACTTGGTGGCCCAGTTAGGGTACATAGGTTTTAGATAACCTATTGATATTTTATCACAATTAACAGACTTCATTTCTTTTTGCTGACTTGCAAGAATTTATAAGCATCATTAGACAAAGTTTAAAAAGAAAATCATAAATGGTAAGCCAGAAAGTTAAAGGCATGAGTTAATAAAAGTAAATAAATTCAGGCAATTTAATGTATAACAAACAACACATTCATTGTTACCTCCACACCCTCCATTGCTGTCAATGATATATTTCAACCATGTGCTTATAATCCTTCATACAAGATCTTTTTTAAAAAACACATATTTCTGTTTGTTAAAAACCTCATCAGTTCTATCCAAATACCATGTTCTTGGTCTTCCTTTTTCTCCTTCTTTTTCCTCTCATCCTAGTCACATTTTATGTACAGTACTTGCTTTCTGATTTTGGCTTTATATATTATCTAGATATAACTAGATCACTCCACGTTTCCTTAAGCAGATCACTTAACATTCATTCTTGATCCTTGACACACACAAAAGCTTCATTCTAACCGTTCAATGTACTTTTAAGTTTCCCCTGACATATCTAACTCTTTCTCATATAACAAAGTAGGCAGAAGCATCTCTTATATCTCTTTTCTCACTTTTAATGATATTCATCATTAAAAGACTACATTCTACCCACTACTAGCATTTTCACATCTTAAAATTTTTATAATTATAATGGCTTAACTCTACCATTTGAATCCAAACAATGTTACTAAAACAAATTTCATCTTTTTATTTATTTTTCAAATTTATATAGCTGCCCATCTCACAAAACAAATGATCCTGAGCAGCATACAACAAGATGATAAAAGATCTTTGTTAGAAAATGATGAAATCGTTAATTATGATAAAAATTGTTAATTTCTAACTTCCTTGCTTAAGACTGTCTTAGACAAACACAGAATAGCCTCTGTATTCTTTATTCAATATTTACTATTTAATTTATTTGATTTACAGTCAAAGCTACCCAAAAGCTAACTGAGAGTAATTTTGTATATAGCAAGTAATAATAAATGGAATTGAGCACAAAGAATGAAGTATCTCATCAATAGAGGGGAAAAAAACCAAGAACAAGAATCTTCCTTAAGGCTATTACAAATGACCAAATGTTTTTGTTGGAGATTGTATAAATCTCTGTTTCCTTCACAATTGTAAAGATAGACCCTGTGTCTGCTTTGTTTTGATGTATTTCATAATACAATATACAACAGCTTATTCAGAAAACTTCAGAGAATAATTAATTTCAACAACACTGTCTGTAGCATTAATCAACGAAAGGTTACCATCTTTTACAAGGCCTATTTTCTAGTATTCAGTAAATTGAGTTTTAAAAGAATTCCTATAAATGTGTGACAATACGTTTTATAATACTTTTCCACATTCATTATAAAACTGATGAAATTCTTTATGTACATAAAAAATATTAGCCATCTATCCATTAAACCTGAAAATAGGTTAAGACTTTATAATAAATTATTTGGTGTCATGTCTTACCTTGCAGTACTGGGTACCAATGTATTTATTATTCACCTGAAAACACTGCCAAGGCAAGAGAAGTTCTCAGTAACATCAATCAATTACAGCCTCTCATTTCAACTCATGCAGACATGCTACTTAATTCAGCCAGACAACAGTTGCCAGAAAGCTTGAAGAATTCCTTAAAGATGCTTTCAGAAACTGTAAGTTTCAAAAAATAATCCCTGCTGTGGAAACTAAATTATTAGATGCCCAGATATTGCTATGGTCTGTGGAATCTGTATGAGGAACAGTTGACTTGGTTACAAGCTTCAGATGATTATCATATTTTTCTCTTCCCTGTTTGGACTGTTATTAAGCAATTTTATGGATATTAAACTTGATGCTTTTAATATAAAACAGACAAGTCTGTATCATATTACATTTAAACTAGCAACTGATGAATAATAAATCATTACTATTTTTGAAGAGTGGGAGCTCTCATTTTTATATATATCATTATTAGTGTATTCCTCCCTATCTTTATAATTTATATATTTTATTTGTGCCTGATGTATTGTGGCATAACCATAAAAAAGGAAAATTAAACTATGATGGAGAAACTACTTTTAACTCTCGTGTTATAACTTTGAAGTACCGTTTATTGTTAAGCACATTGCATACCCATATATTTTGTTTTATACAAATCTTGGCCTTTTCTGTTTTATCCACTAAACAGAATTTGACATTTTGAAATTCAGACATCTTTTGGTTTATTGGTCTTTAGAATAAGGAAAAGACAAAATGCAGAGCCTCTAATATACTCATTTGCCAGTAACTTGTAATGACATGCATCATATTTTAATGGTATGAAATTATAAATTTGCATTTGAGATAATGAAAATCACCTGGACTAACAATCATTGATAATCTAATGCCTATTCCCCATTAGTTAATATATCTGATGGTATATGATTTCTTTAAAAGATCAATTATGTGTTATGTAAAGGAATGTTTCCATTTACTAGTTATGAATTCCTCCAGATTTCCAATTAATATTTCTGAATTATTAGAGTAAAATAAGGAAGAAAATTTTCCTATTTATATTTTCCATATCAACCATTTTATCTACTTTTAATATATCCCCCACTCATGTTTTCATTATGATTAATTATTAAATTTATGTTAAACTTAACTGCACACTAAAAATCTCAACCTGTACAGGTTTTTTTTTTCAGGAAACTTCTCAAGGACTTTATATGATTTTGGTTGCTATTTCCTCCAATTTATCATGCTCTACAGCAACCTTTTAATATTTTTGAGATGTAGTAGCCAGAACTATACAGATAGTCCTCCACTTATTACCACAATTTAAGTAGAATTCTGGTTGCTAGGCAATGTGGCTGTTAAGGGAGCCATCACATGACTGGACCTAATTTCATAACCATTTTACTGCAGTCGTTAAGTGAATTATTACAGTCATTATGCGAATCACATGGATGTTAAATGTATTACACATTCGTTATGTGATTCATGAGTGTTAAGTGTATCACATGACTTTGTTTATTGGAAGCCACCTGGCAAGGTCACAAATTGTGATCCCATTGACCACAAAACACTGCAACCAGTTGCAGTCATTTACCAAGTACCCAAATTGTAACTATGGGGTAGTGCAATGGCTATAACTTTGAGAACAGGTGTCACTTTTTCAGAGGCCATCATGATTTCAAAATGTTGTTAAACAAATGGTGGTAAGTTGAAAACTATCTGAATACTGTAGTTCAAATGCAGTCTTGTTATGCTTTTGCCTCCATTTAGTTCCTTATGAGTCTAAATATTTACTTTTTTTGACAATGACCACACAAAAGATGTTTTCTTGACTCTACAACATAAATATTCAAAATAAGCCTCACTGAGTTTGATAGTGTTTATTCTTATGTAAAAACAGAGATTTTAGTCTTAACCTTCATAATATCCATTGGGTTGTACAAGCTTTGAAAAAGATTTTGAAGAAGTACTTTGGACCTTATGTAAGATCAGCACTCTCATATGTCTGGTTTCCATGCAAGCATGAGAAAAAAATTCAGTTGTTTTAGGAGGTTGACATTAAAGTGAATGCAACTATTAAAGCAAACACAACTTTTTTCAGTGTCTGAACAAAGCTAGTAATGAATAGCAGAGTTATCCTGTGCTGATGAGAAATCCAAAACACTTCTAAATCATGTCTTGAAGCATGAATAGTCCCAATTTTCATACATAACAAAAATTAACATAAATAAAAATGAATTGTAGACTAGGTTCTATTTCTATTTGTATCCTGCCAAATTGTGTTTAAATTAAGTGAACTTTCTTAGCTATGGAACAGTGTACAGTGGCTTGGTTCACATAACTCATTTAAGTTTAGAGCCATGATTTATAAGCCACAATGACAGGGTTCACACAGCACAGATCCAGATTCAACAAACCTTATAGAGTCCGCATGAGAGCCAGAAGAGTATATTTTATTATCTTAGTTCTGAGACTGCATTGCCTACCTTTTGTTGATTGCACACTCATCTTAATTTTAGACAGAGTTATTTGTGCATGCCTTTAAGGATCAGCTTATCAGAAGTGCCCTTTTAGCTTTATACACAGCCCGTCCTGGTTGTGTCTTAAAAAAACCAACTTTGCCAAGGAATAGCGCTGAAGAGAATAGTGAACAGGAAAATCAGGATCATCTATCACAAATCAAGAGACAGGATTCCATACCTCACCACTCAGAATATGATGAGGAAGAGTGGGTAAGTAACCTCAAAATCCCATTTTTGCTTTCTACCTTTTATTCAATTGTAAAGTATTTGTATTTAAAGAGTTAGCCATATCAATAATACTGGATTCTTGTGAGACTGAAGAAATAATTGACAGATTTTTCATGAAGAATGTGTGCTTCAGGTATAGTATGCTTCATGTAATGTTAAAGTTAACTTTTATTATGCCTTCATTAACATATTCATATTCAGTAAGTATTTTAACTTGAATGCTGATACCGTACACTAGTTATAGTTTGCATTTTTTCTATCACTAATTTAGAAATATACTGTGAAGAAAGAGGATTTCAGCAAGACTAAATACATATGGTTCAGAACTGTGACAACTTCTTTTTCTAATGTAACATGCAGTATTTCAAGGATTACTAGTACTTCTGTACATTAAACAAAATACTTTATTTCATTACAACTTCAGTGGTTCATCTTTACTCATTTTTATTCTTTTCTTCTTGCATATATTCTTTTCATTATTTTTCTTCTGCTCATCAGGAGTTGTCTCCTAAACTCACTAAGCTAGTTATTACTCCAGTATAGTTATTACTCCAGTGTTCTAATCCTCATAATTTTAATATATGTACACATATACATTTCAGAATTGTGAAGTGAAAGCTGGCCATGAGATTTCATCTTCTATTCCAGTAAAAAGCCAGTTAAGCAAGAAAGATCCAAATATTGGTACTATTCTGTCTCAGATCCAGGAAAGAAATGTAAATAGCTTCTGATCTACTTTGAATATGCAGAGGGCTTGTAGTTTTGTTTTATTTAAGTGGTTTTTCTTCTTTACAAAATAGCATACTAGAAAATCCTGTTTATTTCTTCATTTTGTATTATAAAAGTCTGTTTAGCGTTAAATTAGAAGAGTAAATACAGTATGTCCTAGCATACACATTTGTTTGTCTTATTTAAATCATGCTAATTCATTTTATAAAGTATAGTCTGAGCAGAAGTTCTTAAGCAGAACTATTTCCAATCCTCTCTCCCTTTCTTTTTCCACTAGCTAGTTGTCTTTGAGATTATTTTATTCTGGACACATTCACTCTCCCTATTTCCCTCATTACACTCATAGTGTCTATTTAAAAGTAAGTCCCACTGAGTCCACAAATACACTAACATCTATTTTCAGATTTCAGGATTACATATCATAATTTTGATTTGTCAAGATTGTAAACATGTCTTCATAATAGTTTGAAACGTATTTTGAAAGACCATCACTCCACAGATATTTATAGTTTTCTATAATAAGTGAGTTTTTTTTTTCTGCACTTGCTATTACCAATGGGTTCTAGCTGGGCCTGTTAAGTTACAGCAGCCAATGACATAGCAAATGGCACCTGATGTCAATTGGCCCAACAGCTATGATCCTACTGAGAAGCTGAGGTGACTGAAAGACTCTCAGGCTTCAGATAGACTGTAATGATCAGGAAGAATATATACAGATGGAAGAACACTATTAATGCTCTTCAAAGATGAAGAAATAAATGGAGACCTGAGTGGAAATCACTATTCTGCGCAGAGAGATTGGATAATCATATCACTTTGGGATCTGATGGACGCAGGGTGAGGAGTATGTGTGTAAAATAGAAGCATTTAGTAGAGGAAGTGAACAAAAAACAAAAGAAAAAAGTTTGTGGGAAGTGAGGGTAGAGTAGACTTGTTTGAGTAGATTGGTCTACTTAGATATGGACCAGGATTATGGGATAGATGAGAAGAAGTGCTTTGGGCATAAGGGCAGTTTTCTCTGCTGTAGAAGGGATCTATGAGAAATCTGGGGAATAGAGGATAACAAGAAGATTTTTCAAGAGACTTATAGAAAGAGATGTATAGGGCAGATTGTTCCAGGGGAAAGGCACCTTACAGATTGGTTCTAGTCACTACTTTTAGCTCAGTGTCCCAGTCTAGGTGCCCAGAGTGGCAAAAGTATTTGGTCTGTAAGTACCAGGATTATTGTTGGATGATAAATCTTTTATCCATTATTTACCATAAATAAATAAATAAGCAGACCTATATTACTCTATATATCTTGGACTATATA
>NW_024097837.1:0-1758 GCF_016545835.1 Crotalus tigris | reverse complement strand
TTTTTTTTTTTTTTTTTTTTTTTTTTTTTTTTTTTTTTTTTTTTTTTTTTTTTTTTTTTTTTTTTTTTTTTTTTTTTTTTTGTTTTTTTTTATTTATTTTTTTTTTTTTTTTTTTTTTTTTTTTTTTTTTTTTTTTTTTTTTTTTTTTTTTTTTTTTTTTTTTTTTTTTTTTTTTTTTTTTTTTTGTTATATTTTTTTTTTTTTTTTTTTTTTTTTTTTTTTTTTTTTTTTTTTTTTTTTTTTTTTTTTTTTTTTTTTTATTTTTTGTTATATTTTTTTTTTTTTTTTTTTTTTTTTTTTTTTTTTTTTGTTTTTCTTTTTATTTTTTTATTTTTTTTTTATTTCTTTTTATTTTATATTTTTCAAATATATTTTAGAGCAGCGGTTCCCAACATTTGAGCATCAGGAGCTGGTTCCGTGGAGGGTTATTTTTCTGTGGAGCCGGGAGGCAGGATTTCTTGTGCTGCCTGAATCTTGCATGTGCTTGGATGGGGCTTCACTGGCTAGCAATCCATGGATCAGTGCCATCTGTGGCCTGGAGGTTGGGCCCCCCATTTTAGAGCAGTCATTGGGCTCTATCCAACAAGATGCAGTTCAGTGGTGAGAAAAGTAAGGTTCTTCACTTAGGCAGGAAAAAAAACAAATACATAGGTACAAAATAGGAGGTATGTGACTCAACAATAGTAACTGTGTGAGAGATCTAAGTGTCCTAGTGGACCACTACTTAAGTATGAACCAGCACTGTGCTGCAGCTGCCAAAAAAGCCAATGTAATCTTACGTTGCATCAACATCATTATCACAATAAGTGATAATGCCATTTTATATTGTACTAATGAGGCCACACTTGGAATACTGCAACCAGGTCTGGTCACCACAATACAAAAAAAGATGCTGAGACCCTATAAAGAGTGCAGAGAAAAACAACAAAGATGATAAGGGGTCTGTAGGCTAAACCATATGATGAATGACCGAAGAACTAGGCATGTCTAACCTATCTAAGATAAGGATTAGGGAGTACATGATAATTGTCTTCCAGTACTTGAAGAGTTATCACAGAGAAGAGGGAATTGACTTATTCTCCAAAGCACCAGAGGGTAGGAAAAAAAGTAATTTGTGGAAGGTTGATAAAGAGAGATCCAACCTAGAAGTAAGGAGAGATTTTCTGATAATCAGAACAATTAATTAGTGGAACAGCTTGCCTCCTGGAGTTGTGGATGCTTCATCACAGCAGGTTTTCAAAAACCATTTGACTGGGATAGTATAAGGTCTCCTACCTTGATAAGAGGCTGGACTAGAAGATCTCTGAGATCCCTTCTAGCCCTATGATTTTGTGTTTCTCAATAGGGGTATACTTCTAATGCATGAACTGAATGGTCAAGATGGCTGGAAATTTTTCCATTTATAACTCATTCATCTGGAATACATTTAAGTTAGGGAAGGAATTTTTAGCTGGTTAAATCTATATCATTCGTAAAGTTTCAAGCTGTCCCAGAAAACTCTTATTCTTCCCCTCAATTTAAATACTTTTAGAAGAACACTCTATAATATACATTTCTCTTATCTTCCATATTTATGAGTCTATTACAGTAATAGGACAAAAAGACAAAATCAAAGTATAAATTATCTCTACGTTAAATAATGTCTTTTATAGCTTCTGATAAGAGTTGTTAAAAGTCAGAGAGGATCACAATGTACTGCTTTCTTACATTTCTTCTTTCAGAAAGTGAAGCCAAGCAAGTACTTGGTTTAATTTTTTT
>NW_024097836.1:0-39661 GCF_016545835.1 Crotalus tigris | reverse complement strand
GGAATTCAGAAAGAGTAGAAAGAGATGACACCAGGTGCCTTCATAGACCCAGAACCCTGTTCTTTCATGTATAAAGGAATACACTATGTACACTTCCCTAACAAGATTCTTATTCTGTCTTTTATATACACTGATTGATTTAAATAATAAAGTATTACTTCCACTAACTTTTTTTTTTTTAAGGAAACAAGTCTTTTCATGCTTTACCCATTTAATTGTTTGGAAAATCTAGACTGGCTTAGGTTCATGTCAACTACTGAAAAAGGAAACACTCCCGATGAAACCAGTCCTAAAATATGCATATACTGTAATGCCAGGAACAAGTCTTAGTGCAAATCCTTATAGTGGGGGAAATCAGCTCTGTTGTAAAATGTAAAGATTGTTAAATTGCTTCCTTCCCTGTTTTGCTTTTTTTTTCTCCTGGCAGGATTTGAAATTGCTCAACCACTTATTTTGTAAGTCTTTCTCTTATTCCTGACCTCACTGCTTGAATTTTCCTTCAGCCTCTCTCATTCATTATAAGCAGCAGGAGTAGGTGCCCAGTGAAGTTGCCAACTCCCGTAGCCTGACAATCAAAGGATGGGAAAGGCATGCCTGTAAGACCTTTCAGGTCCAGGAGAGGGGAGATATATAGGCTGTTGCAGTACAATTGTTAAGGAAGTAGGTCACCCCTGCTGAGTCAACAGTCTGTTCTTCTCAGAAAAACCATCAATTAAGCAAATACGTGCTTGTTTGATGCACTATAAATCTGTCCTCACTACTACCTTATGCAACCTTCCTATACTGAAAAACAAGGGCAGAAATTTGCTTCCCAAAACTCTATTCAGCTGCCACCATTATATTCTAGAGTCATCTGGAAAGTTGGGAGTAAATATGGTTTAAATTGTTCTAGAGACGTACAACTATAACCTCATCTGCATTTCTTGCGTGGTTATAAATGATGAGGTTTTATCATTTTTATTTTTTTGTATTCCAACAGAGCAATGGAAGGAAGTTATATAAAGAGGCATGAAATTCTGCCTGCCCATCCATCTTTCTGTCAGCAGGTTGGCTCTCTGAAAAACAGGAGCAAACAGGATAGGAGAAGCCAACAGAGGAAAGATTAGATTTAAAATTAAAAAAAAGTCTACCAGATTAGGCTGGAGAAATTCAGAAGAAAACTCCAGAAAAATCTCCTGTTGTATCCCTATGGGAGAGCAGGTGGACAGCCATCCAGAATGTTGCAGACTATTCCAGTTTAAACAACCCCCCTTCCCTCCTGGACGTATGTCCCAGACTGTAGCATAGGCAGTCTTTAAAAACATGCCATGTGCACATTGCAATTTTTTGTCTTTTAGAAAAGACATGTTCCATTGTTCAGAAAGTTAAAATTATATTTTTGAGTTTGATCTACATGATGCAATCACTCTCAGAAGTGTCCTAAATTGGGAATAGATTGCTTAAAATCCGGGCAAGATACAGCACTTTAAAAATTCAGCAGCATGTCACATGGGAAAACAATATTGTTTTGACAAGTGAAACAATCCTACCCTGTTACTTCTGGCCAGTGAATGTAGATTTTCAAAATTAAGAGCAGCAGGGAGTTTCTAGCCACTCAGTTTGGTAAAATCAAAATAAATCCTCAAGAACATTGTGATAATTGCAGAATAAGCTCTCCATTGTAACTGATGTGAAGGATGGGCACAATTACTAGCTCCGATTGTGTAGAAAGAAATCCGCCTACATTTGGCAGCTCCACATACACTGACACAGTGGTCTGCTTACACATAGAAGAGAAGGGCTGGCATTTGAGAGAAAGACAAGAAACTGTGTTTGCTGATGTTGCCACTGTCTTCTTAGCTATCCCATTTCTTCATTGGCCAAATCACAATGACTATTTAACAATTTTCCCCTTCTTTTCTTCCTCAGAACAGACTAATAGATGCTTCACCACTTTTTCCCCTTTTCCTTTACAAAAGTTCTTGATTTCCGCTGTGGCTGCTTCTTTTAATTTTTGCCCCTTGAAGTTTGAAGCCCCATCTCTTTGCAAAGCTGCTTCACCTCCATAAGCACTCTCTTTTCTGGCCAGTATCTCTTAGGTTCTCCCCATTATGCTTCAGCTCTTCTTTTGTTCTTCTACCAATATTTTCAAACCTTCCCATTTTGTGCCTCATTCTCTATAGCTTTTCTTTAGGCCCTCTTTCTTCCTGCTTCATGCCATCTGCTATTTCTTTTTCCCCCTCTCCATAGATTCTTGTTTTTCCTGTTTGCATGGGCAACAGGTATTCTGATTGCTTAATTGTGAATTATTGCAGTTGATTTGGAAAGTACTGAATGTCTCAGCTAGCAAGAATGTTACGATTCACAAAAACTTATGTCTTTTGATAAAATTTGTTACATAGAAATTTGTAATTCAATTTGTTACTGGATTTTTTGGCCAACACAACTGTCCTCCAGTTTTTTGAAATAAGTTGTCATTGTAAGGGAAGGTACAGAGAGAATTACGTTAGAGCTAAGCTAGAAAGTGCTGGAAGAAAAGGAAGAGGAAAAAATAAATTTGTTTTGAAAATGTGTTTACAACCAAACCATTTTAAGACAAAATCTTTTAATGCACCCCTGAACCATTCTTTAGCCAAACCCTTTTAAATTTATCTTATTTGTGAAACTTTAATGGGAAAAGGTGATACAGAAAATAAGAAAAAGTTTGAAACTGCCTTCAGCTATAGTCTGAAATATTGCTTGTCCAGACCTGAATAAAAATATTGAAAACAGATTAGATTGCCTTCGGCTATCCATTTATAGAGAAAGTGCTGATAAATGCCTATTTTCCTTGTTGTATAATGTACCTATCCAGTCTCTTTTATTTTCTCAGCTTCTACTTTATTTATTTATTTTTAATCCTGTTTTTGGCCAATCTTTCAGCATGATGTAAAAGGAGAAAAGAATAAATTTCCTTTTGATCCTTGACAGGCTCTGTTGGATTGGATAAGTACTGTTGGATTGGACCACCATATAAGCCACAGTAAATAAATAAAAATAATACATAAATCAATAAAGTCCAAGAAACCAGCAATGTGTAACATATTTACTTGGAAGAAAGAATCATTGAAAGTAATGGGACTTACTCCTGGAGAGAGAGAGAGAGGGAGAGGGAGGGAGAGAGAGAGGCCACTCTGTAATGATTACACCAAACTAGCACTCAGACATGTATTGCAGAATATAAATTCAGAATATAAATTCAAATTCAAATAATCCAAAATTATTGCCAAAGCACTTTTTGAGGATAGTAGGGGTGTGCATGTGTGTGTGTATGACGTATGCATAAATGGTAATTTGTGTATGTATATGAAGGTAAAAGTAATGTGAAGGAATAAATAAAAAATAAAAATAGATTGGAGATTTTGAATTTGTGCTTGAAAGAAAGTTCATTATATGGATTTGGGTTTTTCTTTATAAAAGTTGGATCCATGTGGATCTTGATAATATAACAATAATCTAAAATCATTGTGCATTTATAATTCTGATTGGGCTCCAGAGAACGATCATTACAGTCACAGATATCACCACAATTCAGATGAATTTGAAGAAAGTATTCCTATAGATTATCTTGATTTTTCCATGGGATCTAACCAAAACACCCACTTTTCATGCAGAAACCATGGATTCAAAGCACAGCTCCTCATCAACTTCTTTATTTATGAGATTACTTGAAAACTTAATTAAATTTTATATCACAACCAGCTGCATGGAATGAGCTTCAACAATCATACTGTAGATTCAGCTGTAAAAATAAAAGGATCCATAAGGTTCTGGAAGGATCCATCTATTCTGCTTTTGTGTATGAGAGAATAATCTTTGTGTCAGATTATTGTATGGATTTGTCATATTTGTAGTTATTAGTTTGTATCCCAAATAAAGGGATTACAGTGCCATAAAAAGAAAAAGGAAAATAAAATGTCAGAAATTGCAAATGGGCACTACCAGATTGGGCAACAAAAGAGTATAAAAGATATATAGAAAATCCTGATTTATTTGCTTCCATATTATAGTTGTCAAGAATTTTGCTGTCCTAATTTGTTGTCCTATCTTCACATTTAACCATTCTATTAAGGTTATGTTAATAAAATATCACAGTTATAAAATGTATACAAATTCAATAATATTAAACTCAGCTAGGCTGAGAATACAGCTCATTCCCATTTCTACTCATGCTTCAAAACCCAAAGAAACTGACAATAATAACAAAACCATCCATTCTGTTTGTCATAAGATGTGACGACTTTATTCTGTCCTAAATATTATGATGAATTTACAAGTTAGAGGTCCTGCACCCAGTTTTTATTTAGGGCAATCCTTCATTGTGTGAGTTAATGCATTCAGGCAATATTTGTGTAAGTAAAGCATCTTCATTCACTTGTTCATTCGTAGAGTTTCCCCTAATAAAATTATGAACATTTCATCTTCACGAGACATGTTTTCCCAAAATTCTGCTTACTCATGGTAATTATCCCAATAAAAATTCAACAGATCCACAGTCCAACTAAATTAAATAATACAGTTAATTTATGAGTGTGTGGGAGGGAGGTCTATTTAATTAACTTATATATTAACTATCAAAGATAATTTAATTTCCCATAAAATATTAGTTTGTTCTTTCTCACATCCCTTAGCCATTGTGTCAGAAAAAATAATAATAAACTGTAATCTTTTATAAAGATTTCAGATCTTAAACATGACACAAGATTTTTTGTTCTCATTTCTGTATGTGTATGTTGCTGCAACAAATGAATCTCTCTGGAAAATGTTGTTAAATTGACAAAGATTGAATAATGTTTCTATATTTCTAATCTGGCTAAAGCATTCTGGCAAACTGTAGTGTTTAGTAGATTTTAGAGGTAATTCCTCATTACATGGGCCCACATAATAACCCAAGTTATTATGAGCATGATAGTTTTAAAACCTCTGCCACATTTTCTTAGATAAGCATGCAGTTTCAGTAGCTAAGGCAGACTCTTAAAATTAAATAAGCTGCCTGCTTTATTATCAAGTCATAAATTAAATTATGAGTTGCAAAATAATTGTGGGTAGCCAACAAATACAAAATGCCACCATTTCAGTTTGTGTTAATCATGTTCATACAGATTGTGGGTCCAGAAATTGCTTTTGTTCATTCATTTGGAAGTATAACACGTTTTTAGTTAATGACTATTCATTTTATAGCAATGCCTATGGCAAAGATACCTGTAATGTCTGTTGTTTTGCAAAGATTCAGCATAATAATTTAAGGAAAACATCCTACTGTAATGGGTTTGAAATGCATCTCAAGTAGTTTTTCACTTAAGTATTCCATTTATTTTATTAATGTTAAATGAAATTGTAGAAAGCTATAATGTTGTCTGGCACTTGTCCTAAAAAGCATAGTTCATTTCACTTCTCCAAATTGTCTCAGAGGATTTTGGTCTTTCTGTCTCCCAGTATCCACCTAACATTTTAGATAATCACTTTGCATATAGAAGTGACTATATTTCTCTGTTCCAGTATATTAATTTTATTGCATTCACCTAGTTAGTCATGTTCCTTCCAGATCTAGCTAATTATGTGCTAACCTAATGTAGTTGCAAATCATTTATATTACTAAGACAGACTTATGTAATATGAATACCCGATTGGCTTTGAGTTGGCCTATGATCAAGAATTTGCTTAATCCATAGTTTCACTTTGTTGTTCTTCTTAGTAATCAAACCTATTTACCTCATTCCAGATTAATTAATTATTTATTGTAACTATTAATTTAAAGAGGAAATTCAACATTAAATGATTTGTATATTATTTTCTAATGCAGAAACAACATAACATTTACATAATATTCCATATCAGCCCTCAACGGCCCTTTTAAACTCCATGATTCTGAACTATTTACCGGGGAATTCTTCAGATGTGCATTTGAAATTTGCCACAGAGGTGTTGGGTATATAATCATTATAGAACTATAGTTATGGAGATGTAGCTCAGTGGGAAATACATGCTGTATGTAACAACAGTACCCCAGGTTCAGTCCTTCAGATTTTTAGTGGACAAAACTTCTGTGGAAAGTTTTGGAAAACTGCTACAAGAGTGGACTAAAGGAACCTATAGCCTGTCTTAGTGTAAGGCAATTGATACCACACAATGATGTCTGGTGGAAAGAAAACCAGATATATGCGTAGGATTCAGCTGAATAAAAGTGAGATGCTTCAGAAGAGGTTATGGTCCTCCAATGCCAAATAGGATTTCTTTTGATGTGATCAGAACTGACTCAATTGGACTTTCATAAAGTAGCATTTTCTTTGCTTTTCTATAAATGTCAAATGCCAGAGTGACAGCCAAAGAAGGAGAGAGGATATTATTGAATCATATGGAATTGCTTTCTAAGGTCAGTCAATTAATAGTGAATTGGAAGATGGAAGTGATTCTTATACTGTACAATCTTTTCCATGGTCTTTTCAATTCTATCTGTCTTTCTACCTTTGTTGAGAATAAATTTCAAGGTGTTTTAGCAGTTTCAAGAATAGGGGAGATAGGTTGCTCCTGGTTCCTGCTCTTCCCTGATTTCTTCTGTGAGGAAGTGACATAATTTGCACTGTTGTGTTGAAGACTTTTGCACTATTCCTTGAAGTGAATATCAGTGGTGACAAACCATGTGATGTCCCTATGGATAAGGAAGCTAAGGCAGTAATTTTTTAAAAAACCTGATTATGAGGATAAAACTGGACAATGAAAGTTTGAGTATCCAATTCTGAACCATTCTCCTTTGGAATTTGATTGCCCTGTTTAAGGTGCCATTTCATCAGTGTTCTCCTTACATTAAATATGTAAATCTTTCTAGCTGATCTTTAAAAGCCAGACTAGCAATAAATACATATTTCTAAATGCTTGGTCTGTGGATGAGTTATTCCTTCCAGTTGTATATTAATGATGTAAGTATGTTTTCTACCTGTGGCATTTTGTAGACACTTGTGACATAGCATATTGATAATACTTGATTTTTTTCCAGTTTCAGGGAGCAACCTTCTTCCTGAAATAGACTTCTGCCCTTTTCTTCAACCAATGGCAACACAAGTAGTCATCTTCTGATAAAAGGAATAAGAATATGCAGTACTTTCTCATGAGCCTTATCCTAATTAATATTATGCTAACTTAGTCTGCCAGCATTATATTCTTGCATAATAAGTTGTGCTAAAGCTAATTTAATTACAATGGATCTCAACAAAACCCTGGGAAATTATATGTCCTATAATTTTCATTATGATCCATATAAAGTATACAACATTTCAAATAGGTCTTTTGCAACTTCCCCATATTGCCAGTTTAGCCTAATCCAATAGACATTTTTATGAAGTGTTGAAAAACATACAAGCACAGTTCATTTCATTTTAATAATTATTTCAATATTCCTTTAAAATTAAAAAAAAGTCAATATTGTCAATCAAGGTTGACATGTCAAGCCCAATTTGAAGACAAACTGGGAAATCTCACTGTAGCAAGGAAGGATTTGAGCAGGAAATAATTCCAGCAGGTAGGCTATATTATTTTATATTTCCAGATAAATAATTATCCTATATTCTCTCAAGTGTCCTTGACCTACAACCATAATTGAGCCCAATATTAGAGTTGTAAGTTGTACCAATTGTTAAGCAAGTCACCATGTGACCATGCCTCATTTTACAATCGTTTTTGTGATGGTCATTAAGTGAAGACCACAGTCTTTAAGGAATTATTGATTGCCATGAGCACTTTTCGCCAGAAAACAAAAGTAAATGCCAGTTTCTGGACAAAAACCCAACCTCATAAATCACTACATTTGACCATGGGAATTCTGTAAAAGGCCATAAATGTGAGCTGATTGCCAAGCGACCAAAATGGGATTGTGTAATTGTGTGTGGGGGGGTCATTAGAAATTCAAATCTGAGTCATAAGTAATCCTATGAAGGATTCTCATAACTTTGAATAATCTCTAAGTAACCTATTGTACTGTAAATCAAGGATTACCTATATGTGAAAAGCTTATGGGACATGACTTCCCAGTTTACAAATTATGTCAGCAATAAGATTCCCAATACACGATTGATTAGGTCTTTCAGGACCATGGACAGATCCCAACAAGAATGTAACTTAAAAAAATACTTTAAAAATTTAGTACTGTTCTTAACCTTCCACATCTTGATAAAAAATACAATGTTTTAAAAGATGCAGCATTTCACCAGAAACTGTGACTCATCATCTCTTCATGACTTCAAGCCAGATGTAGATGATGGCACCTATATGAAACTATGTAGAGAGATTACAAACTCTAAGCCCAGATTCCTGCTTTTCCAGGGATCTTCAATTATACACTGTTTTTCACATCTAATTATGTCCTGTGGGTAGTGGACAATGAGATCATAATAAAACTATATATAAAGATAGCTTGAGTGAATTAAATCTTTAATTTTAACTTAGGCCACCTATCCTGCACTATCACAGTGGGTTTGTGTACAAAGACAATTGAACATAAACATATTTAATTACATAACCAACTAATTAAACTACTAAAGAAGCACTTAGGCTGACATAAGACACTTTTGTAAGCAGAAATCTTAACATTACTATGGGAAATATATTATTTCTATGGGAAATATATTATTTATGTGGATCCTTTTTTCTTGTAATTTTTTTAAGCAAAATTGTATGGTATCTTGAGAAATATAATGAAAAATATTTTTGGTATCACACTTCTATATGAAATTTTATATAAAAAAACCTATATGAAAAATATGGTGTTGAACTCGTGAAAAATCCTCATTTGAAAAAAAACATGAACTCTATCAAAGGATGCATATTATTAGCATTTGATTATTCCAAAATATTCTCCAAAGATTAAAAATCACATAACTGACTAGAAAGACATTTTAATCAATGTTCAATTAAGCTATTTCTTTGCATCAACTGTTTTTAAATTAAAAACACCATAAAAGATTTTGAATTTTATTTTAATTACTTAACTTCTTTAGACATGTTATCTTCCCTTTAAAAACCCTAGGCCTTGCTGACATAGTAAATATCTTCTGTAACTTTTTTAAAGGAATGTGTGTCTCATGAGCCTAAATGTTTGGATAATAGTTACAGGATATTTATAATGGCAATAAATAAGCTCCATAGTAAAATAAGTGGCAGCAGTCTAAATCTGCAAGCATCAAATTCAAAAAGGTACTGGAATGGAATGGAAATGGACTGGACTGGACTGGACTGGAATAGAATAGAATAGAATAGAATAGAATAGAATAGAATAGAATAGAATAGAATAGAATAGAATAGAATAGAATAGAATCTGGGAGGGATTTTGGAGGTCTTCTAATTCAGCCCCCTGCTCAAGCAGGAGAACCTATACCATTTCAGACAAGTGACTGTCTGGTCTCTTCTTAAAAACCTCCAGTGATGGAGTGCCCATGATTTCTGGGGGCAAGCTGTTCCACTGGTTGATTGTTCTCACTGTCAGGAAGTTTATCCTTAATTCCAGGTTGCTTCTCTCTTTGATCAGTTTCCAACCATTGTTTCTTGTCTTGCCCTCTAGTGCTTTGGACAATAGTTTGATGCCCTCTTATCTGTGGCAGCACCTCAAATACTGGAACACTGCTATCATGTCACCCCTGTTTCTTATTTTCTTTAGACTAGCCAAGTCCTGCAGCCATTCTTCATAAGTTTTAGTACCCAGTCTCCTTTGATCATTTTAGTTTCTCTTCTCTGAACTTTTTCCAAAGTCTCAACATCTTTTTTTGTAGTTTGGTGACCAAAATTGGTTACAGTATTCCAGGTGTGATCTTACTAGGATTTTTATAAAGCAGTACTAATACTTTGTGTGATCTTGATTCCATCTTGATTGTTTATACAATCCAGTATTGTATTAGCATTTTTGGCTGCTGCTTCACACTGTTGGTTCATAGTCAAGTGATCATCCACTAGGACTCCAAAGTCCCTCTCGCTGTTACTGTTTTTGTGCCAGGTCTCGCCTAATCTGTCTTTGATTTTTCCTGTCTAAATATAAAACTTTGCTTTCTCCACATTAAAATTCATTTTGTTGGATAGGGCCCATTGTTCAAGTTTGTCAAGATTTTTTTGGATCCTGAGCTCATTGGCTATTCCTTGGCTATTCCTGCCAGTTTAGTGTCATCTGCAAATTTGATGAGTTCCCCTTCTATTCCCTCATCTAAGTCATTGATGAAGATATTGAAGAGTACTGGCCTAAGATGGAACCTTGTGATACCCCACACTGCTTACTTCTCTCCATGTGGATGTAGTACCATTGAGGACTATTCATTGAATATGGTTTGTCAGCCAGCTACAGATCCATGTAGTGGTGATGTTGTCTATCCCACCTTTTTCTAGCTTACTAAGCTTCAGGTTGTGGTCTACTTTGTCAAATGCCTTACTGAAATCTAAGTACACTATGTCCACAGCATTTTGCTGGTCTACTAATTTAGTCACTTTATCAAAGAATGAAATGAGATTGGTTTGGCATGATCTGTTTTTGACAAACCTGTGCTGGCTACTGATTATAACTTTGTTTGCTTCTAGTTGCTCGCAGATCTGTTTTTTTGTTATCTTTTCTAGGATCTTCCCAGGTATTGATGTTAGAGTGATTAATCTGTAGTTCCTGGGTCTGTTTTTTTTTTCTTCCCTTTCCTGAAGATGGGAACCACATCCTCAGGTACTTCCTCGGTGCTCCAGGATTTTTGAAAGATATGGTGCAATAATTCTGAGATAACATATGCCAGCTCCTTCAGAACTCTGGGATGTAATCTGTCGGGTCCCAGGTGATTTGTATTTGTCAAGTTCGGATAGGTTTTCTCTTACCATTTTCTTTCTTATTTTAATTTTTGTTTCTAGTTTGTCTTTTGCAGTAGTTTTTTTTTTTTTTGTTATATTGGGTTATAATTTCTTTTTGTGTGAAGACTGATGCAAACAATGAGTTAAGCAGCGCTGCTTTCTCCCTACTACCTATTACTTCTTTGCCATCCTCTCTCTTTAGTGGACCTACAGTTTCCTTGACTTTTTTCTTGTTATTAATATGTTGAAAGAAACTTTTTTATTGTCCTTGATTTCTGTTGCAAGTCTTGGTTCATTCTGAGTCTTTGCTTTCCTGACTTCATCTTTGCATGTTCTGGCTGTCTGCTGATAATCAGCCTTAGTTATGTGTCTCTCTTTCCATTTTTTGTACTTGTCCTTTTGTCTTTATAAGATTCTATGTAGCTTGAACTTTAAAACAGACAAAATGAGATATCACCTTAGTTTGAAACCAACAGTACTGCCAGAACATGATACAATTGTTTAAAAATAAAGTAATGAGGTAAACACAGCAGGGAAAAATAGAAACCTCATCATTTTGGCAAGGTTTTTCTCCTCAGTATTGACTTTAAATATCAGTGTGGCATCACAGTAGCCATATTTGGCATAATAACAGTTGCCCTTTCTTCACCATACCTGTGATGGAATAAGGAGATGGATACCCAGGAGGGAGGGGATGCATTCCAGAGGGGTAAAAGGCAGCTCAGTCCTGATATTATGTATAAGAGAAAGAGAGTGAAGACAACCCCTCCCTGATAGTTGTCTGGGAACATGGTAGATTCAGATATAGAGTGCTCAATCTGGCAAGATTCTGTCCATTAGTTTGAAACAACAACAACAATAATAATAATAAAGTTGGAAGAGACCTTGGAGGCCATCTAGTCCAACCCCCTGCTCAGGCAGGAAACCCTATACCATTTCGGACAAATGGCTGTCCAGTCTCTTTTTTTAAATCTTCCAGTGTTGGAGCATTCACCGCTTCTGGAGGCAGGTTGTTCCACTGGTTAATTGTTCTAACTGTCAGGAAGTTTCTCCTTAGTTCTAGGTTGCTTCTCTTTTTGGTTAGTTTCCATCCATTGCTTCTTGTCCTGCCTTCAGTCGCTTTGGAAAATACCTTCACTCCCTCTTCTTTGTGGCAACCTCTGAGATATTGGAAGACTGCTATCATGTCTCCCCCTCGTCCTTCTCTTCATTAAACTAGACATACCCAATTCCAGCAGCCATTCCTTATATGCTTTAGCCTCCAGTCCCCTAATCATCTTTGTTGCTCTTCTCTGTACTCTTTCTAGAGTCTCAACATCTTTTTTACATCTTGGTGACCAAAACTGGATGCAGTATTCCAAGTGTGGCCTTACCAAGGCATTGTAAAGTGGTATTAACTCAGCTTGAAAGAATCATCATATGTCATTCTTGGTTTTAGACTTGACAATGCCTAATCCTAGAAAATAGGGAATATATATGTTTTTAGTCCCCTTCCATGATCTTCATGATAAACATGAAAACATTTTTACATGAAGCTGTTCATTCGGGGATGATGAAAATAGGGATTGTATGCTAAGCTAATATCCTCCAATACCTCTTTAGGTCTACTTATATGAAATACAAGCACTTGGATAGAATTAGGAATTTTCTAGTCTTTTACCTCAGGTGCACCACTTTCATCAGCCAACGTGGCCTTTGAACATTACCAGAAACTAAAAGTAGACAGGACCAGGTCAAAAATGAAATGCAATTAAATCATATTTAAATTAAACTAAAACTAGTTAAATTATTTAAATTTTTGAATTAATATTATTATTTCACATGGATTTAGTAACTCCTTCTCTTCCCACTTCCCACTTCCTATACAATAAAGCTTATAACATTTTTTTTAATTTTTATTATTTTATTTTCATTACAATCATAAGAAAAAAAATTCAGATACATAAGAAGTTAAAATACAACACACGAATTCCGACATTGCTCACCCATTTCCCCCCAGACCGCGGTTTAAAGCTTATAACATTAAAGCTTAACTCATTGTCAACTTTTGAGAGATTCTGCAAGGCAATACCTGAAGTAGGGTTTGGCATCTTTCCCCTAACTGCTGATGACACTCATTCCTCCACTTAGTTAGGGGGCACAGATGCCATCACAAGAAAGATAATGATGTCACCATCTGGGGTCATTTTTTAAAATTAGATTTTTAAAGATGAGAACAGATGCAGGAATTTTGGGTGCTGGAGGGTGAATGATACCTGGGGATATCTACTTCTATTTCCATTTTTATTTCTGAATTGGGAAAATGTGCTGTTAAAAATTAATAATATTTTTTGATGTACAATTAATTGTAAAAGCAATAAATTATAGGAAAAGAGTTGTAATATTTTAGCAGTTGGTCATAGATGTTACTACTGCCACATTTTACATTAGCAGCAGTACTGTTGTTAGAAGGTGTGGTAATGGCAATAACAGTAGCAAAGGTTATTATGCTTATACAGATTTGATACTTTAGGACTGTCACTTTAAGCATGTTTTACAAAATGGGAGCTAGGATAGGAATAATAATTTTCCTTCCTCTTTCCCTGTTGCTGACCAGCTCTTTTTTATGCACCATTGAAATTTATTTATCTATGGTTACACAGCTGAAGAAACAAAATTACCTGTCAGTTCCAATGATCGAATTCTTTAAACCTTGAAAAAGAAAACCAAAGTGTTCTCTTGAGTTTGCAGAACACTACTAACTTTTACATTGTCTCGGGAGCTTGTCTTTATGCCTTCAACACCAGAACTGAACTACTTTGCATTTTGAAAATAAAGTTTTCCCATTAGGCCTCTTAAGTGTTTAAGATTTAAAAAATATTACTTTAGTCTTTCTTATTTTCCCCAAGGTAGGGTTTCAAAAAGAAAACTGCTAACACCATAGCATGAGTTCCTGTCAATAGAGGAGGTGAATATATATATATATATCTAAGAATTGTGGTTGGATGTGTTTCATGACGTCCATTAAAAACCCTGTCAATTACTTTGGAGCTTTTCCTTTACTGTACAATTAAAGGCCCCTACCCCGACTGCTCTTTAGAAGGCCAGATCCTGAAGTTGGAACTCAAATACTTTGACCACCTAATGAGAAGGAAGGACTCACTGGAGAAGGGTCTAATGCTGGGAAAGATTGAGGGCAAAAGAAGAAGGGGACGACAGAGAATGAGGTGGCTGGATGGAGTGACTGAAGCAGTAGGCGTGAACTTAAATGGACTCCAGAAGATGGTAGAGGACAGGAAGACCTGGAGAAACGTTGTCCATGGGGTCGCGATGGGTTGGACACAACTTCGCAATTAACAACAACAACCACTGACTACTAACACTTTCTCCAGATCCAAGATAGATTTTTTTTTATTGTGAGATGAAGACAACTGATGGAGAACCAGAAAAAGAGATGAATGTATGATTTCCCTACTTCATGTTCTGTGTTTTATTTTTGTGCTATCCCTGGTTCACTCATAACCAAACTGAGCCTTGCAATAGAATGCAAATGAACCCCGATCCTGAGATAGAGCAATGTGAATTGGAAGGAATATAATGCCTTTTCATTACATTTGCATAAAAAGAAATCTGCTACTAGGACCCAGCCTGTCTGCATTCCTCTATTAGGTTTTCTTTTTTATTCAAATTCCTTAGCTTTGGGAACAAGTAAAAAGGCAGTTAGAATGCAAAGGGAAAGCTGATTTTATAAATGATCAATTCAGAGGGCTAACATTTTTGCTACCTAATTTTTTTCATGCTAAATAAAGGGAGAAGAAAGTCTAGCTCAGTGGTTCTCAACCTTTCTAATGCCGTGACCCCATAATACAGTTCCCCATGTTGTGGTGACCCCCAAGTGGGTGTGGCCACCAATAAGAGGGAGTAGGACAGCTAGGGAAAAGGAAAAAAAATGGCGGACAGCGTGGTTTGGCGACCCCCATGAAATGGTCATTCGACCCCAAATGGGGTCCCGACCCACAGGTTGAGAACCACTGGTCTAGCTTAATAAATATTTCCCAGGTCTGGACAACAAATTGAATATTACTTTCCTAGGTTGGCCCAAGTCAATCACGATAGGCCTAGAGCTCAGTTTTGGTCACATGGAGTGGATTTAGTGGTTTGTAATCAATTGTAATAACTATAGGCTATGGCTTATAGGGTTTTTTTTTGGAATGGGTTAATACATTATATTATACCAAAATTGAGTCATCCACATTACAACTTTGTTATTTAGGAGAACCTAGCATTTTTTCTGGATGAGTCACTATTTGCTATCATTCTGCCTGTACTTTAAAAGTGGGAGGTGGGAAATTTGTGTGAGTTGGAAAACAATTAATTCACTTGGAAAGTTTTTAATGGAATACAAACGTTCATGATTGTTTTAACACTATTAATAGACTAGGAGCAATATTTCTGCTTTACACTATTAATGAAACAATGTGGCTATATACTCTGGCATATTTGTAATATTCCTGATACTTGCACCTTGACAAAATATCATTTCCACTAGAGCTCAGAACAGTTCATGCATAACATATAATTTGGCATATTTTTAATATTATTTTAATTATGTTACATTTCTTGGCACATAATGCATTTTCAAATTTGAAAAGAAAGCAATGTTCCTGTGTTTCAGTGTGTTCAACACTTGAAGTTTTATATGTTCATAACTTAATGGGAACTTTGCTTATTCTTTAAATGCAAATTGTAATTCTAATAGTCTTTGGAAAATTTAAATCATGTTTATTATTATAGATTACATCTTTATTTAGTTTCTAAATGCTGTTGATTTCACTTGCTGGCTGTACAAGTAACCATAAAGAGCACTTTATTGTGCTAGGGAGAATAGGTAAGTAAGGCTTTAAAATAAACATGGTGGAAAGGTCATCTCTGTGAAAGATATGGAGGGATGTTCAGAGAGGAAAATGCTGTTGTAGAAATGAAAGGACAGCCAGAAATGCTATCTCTGTGTACTTACACTCTCACGTTCTGTACGGCTGAGAATGCTCAGATGTATCCCTTCTCAACGGGATAAGCAAGTTGGAAGTGTTTTTTCCCTCTCTCTCATTGTCTCAGAAGGATGACTTTTTGAAGTAAAAGCAGAAGAAGTTGAATGTAACTTCTCTCCCCTTCCTTTCTTGCCCAAGACTCAGTGGTGGGATTCAAACATGTGAACAACCAGTTTTCTGTGTGGATGCTGTTTCCTGAAGTCCATTCTGGGCCCGGGCAACAAAAAATTAGTTACCGGTTCTGCCAAAGTGATATGAACCGGCTGAATCCCACCATTGCCTGAGATGGCTTCTAAGTGGCAATTTAATTTTGTAACAAATGGACCCACTTATTTCTCTGCCTGGAGAGATTTTGATATTTTGATATAGTTTTTATTTCAACATTTGTAAAGCCACCCAACTTAGATGTGATTCCAGGCAAACAAACAAACAAAAATCATGCAGAAAAAGACTAGGGCAAAGAGAAAGAAGAAATGGGGAGAAAATAGAAAGGGATAATAAAGGGAGAAAAACAGAGAAAGGAGGGAAAAACCCAGAGGAATGTGAGAAACCATTAGGTTCATACCTGAAGTACGAACCTAATAGAGCCTGGCCATTCGGCTCATATGTCATGGTTCCGATAGATGAGATCAGTAGAAATAAGAACTCAGAGGCAATTGCTTTCCTCAAAGAACACATTTAATGGCTACATAGTATCGGCATGAACAAAGATGAAACCAAGACTGGAAGTCCCCCCACCCCCAAGGTTATAAAACAACAAGTTGAACTCCCCACCCCATAGTGTGTCATAAATCACAATCCCCAATTAACTACTTTGGCAGGCTTTCTAACAGTAGCTTCAGCCCACCAAAAACTTAGTAACTTGACCTTGGTTCCCACAGAACAATTTATTCTTATGTCTAAACTAAGAAAATATATCTCCCCCCTCCCATTACTGTGGCAACCGAAAACAAAGTGAAGATGGCTGCAGCCAAATTCGTTGAAGGTTGACATTATAAGTCAAGAAAAAGTCAAATGAATCAAACTCAATTTTATAAATTTTTAAAATCAAATTCATTAATTAAATCAAATAGGTTGTTAAATGAACCAAGATCTGACTTACTATTTCCTCCGATAGCTGCCATGTTAACTGAACTGGGAAGGTTTACCACCAGCCACCAATCATCTGTTTCTGGTGAACTGAATTGCTTCCAAGCAGGGCTTGAAAGCCATCACTGTTATTTTTTAAAAAACAATTGCTGCTAGCCAGCTCAAGCGTCTTCAGCTGCATGGTGTTGCTTTAATAAAAGCCACTAGCTTAAGAGTCTCCAGCCAGACACCAAGAGGGAGATGGCAGAGGGATCTGCAGAACTCTCAGCTTGCAATAGTAACAGAGATGGAAGTGACCTTGAGGTCAGCTAGTCTAATCCAGTGGTTCTTAACCTGGGTGATATTGCCCCCCAGGGGGCGATTTCATTTTTCAGGGGGGCAATGGAATGAAAAGGGGTGATGCGGCGGTTAAGGAACAAAAAGGGGGTGATATGGGGGCGATCGAGTGAGAAGTTTTGGGGACACTTTTGAGACTTTTCGTACAGTGAATCACTGTATATCTGTCGTACAAAAACATCAGATCGCTCGCTATTAGTGGATTGAATTGTGTTTTCAAATGTTCCTCCAGCTAGCTTCAGTACAGAATGCCGTACATATGTGAAGATGCATCGCTTATCTTCATGCGCATTGCACAGCAGCCTCTACCCCATACAGTGGCGCACCATTGGCCAGAATATGGGAGATATGGGGAAAAGACAGGAAATAAATTATTTGCATCGATATGTCCTGATGACAATTTTAAAGAAAACAAAAAAAAAGTGTTTGCATAAATTGAAGAATTATTTCCTATGTTGTGATTGAGAGGTTATGTTGGGGGATGGAGGCGATGACAACTTCCTCATTGGCTCAAGGGGGCAATTCATTCAAAAAGGTTAAGAACCACTGGTCTAATCCACTGCTCTCACAAGAGAGTATTTCTGATAAAGGCCTATCCAGCCTCTTCTTAAAAGCTTCCAGTGATGGGGCACCCACAACTTCTGGAGGCAATTTAAATTTGAAATCTACAAACTACAGTAAGCTTGGGAACTGCTCTGCTTTTTAAGTACTGTACTTTGCAAACTATTGTGTTTGCAAACCAGTGCTTTTTTATAAACAAAAAAAAGTGTCAGAACTCACACACATCATACAACCTGCCTTGCCCTACCCTACAAGGTTCCATCCAAAAAAGGTGCCGGAACTCCGTTCTAGGCATTCTATGACAAAAAAAGCCCTATTGCAGACTATAGAGTAACAAAAAATATGTATTTTAAAATAGTTACAGAAGTAATTGTAGCACTTGAGCACAGGTAGTAGCAGATTGCAGGAAAAGGAAAAAGCTTGGCTCTTGTTTGGCCATGTGACCAGAGACAAACAATAACAAAAACTTTCTGGCTTCTCTAGCCCCAAATGGCCCAGGCAAGTCACAGAGATGGCCACCACTGCAGTAGAGACTGAAATCAAGTTACATGCCTACAGAGGCCTCTTTTAGGTCGCAGTTTTGAATTTCTAAAGTAACTACCCTTTCTGAATTAATTTCATTTTGTGAAATGAAATTAAATAAATGCACGTTCCTGGGGGATTACCTGTAAAGGATAGAATAGCAAAGAAAAAAGTGGGTATCAAAAAATCTCATTTCCCTTCTAATTTGGACTTCCTCCTTCCTTGTTATTAGCTCCAATACATACATAATTCTGCTTGTATCAGTAGTTGATTTGTCAGTAAGATTTTAGAGCTACATCCCCAAAGTAGGCAGGTTAAGACAAAGACCAAAATGGATTCAATTTAAATTAGAATGTATTTAACATTTAGACATTTAACTCAAAAGAATTCGCCTCATTGATCCCCACATATTTAAAATAGTCCTCATACTAACCATTACAATAGGGTGGCAATTTTGGGATGGGTTCTTGGCTAACAGTCCACCTTTCTGGAAGCCATAGGCAGCTCTCAACCAATCATTTACTTTATATCAAACTCGCAACTTCATGTGACGTGTTGCGACATATCACAACTTTTTTTCCATTGCCGGCAATGGGGTAGGCGTGGTTTTGGCATGATGCATCTGGCCTGTGGGCTGGCAATTTGACACCCCTGCTTTACATGATGCTCCTGAAACATCTGTGAAACAAGGATGAAATCCTGCCTCCAGTGTGAGAACAATTCCTTACCATTTTCATATATCCATCTCCGTTATCAATAACTATAAAGAAGGCATTCATTTTGCATAATTTATTTAAGCATTGGAAGTATTATATATTTTGGACCTTCCAATTGATGCTTCTCAGGACTAATCATTTGTAACCATGCTTAAGACTGTGATATGCAATTTTAGGCACACTGATGAAGGAATTAGCCCCACCAAACATAATGAGACTTATTTCTAAGTAAATAGGGGTTGAATTGTGATATTAGTATGCATGCAGAACTCCAGAATGGAACTAGATAAAACACAAGCGGTACATTTGTAATGACATGCAGTTTTAACTGCATGGCGCTTCATGTAGATAGTACAACATACATAGCACAATTAGGCAAGTAATTGTATTTATTCTGCTGCTGGAACATATTAGGAAACCTGATTAGGAACACGATGTATATTTATGTAAGCCAAAGCCTAATAAAATCTTCAGGGGTACAATAGTTGCACAATGTCCTTTCCAATGTCTGTAACGATTATTACTTTTGCAATTGTGATTTTTATTTCCTCAATTTTAGAAGGCCCGTCTTATATGTTTTAGTAATTAGGAATGTTTAAATGATATTAAGTGATAGTTCAACCCCGACCGCTCTTTAGAAGGCCAGATCCTGAAGTTGAAACTCAAATACTTTGGCCACCTAATGAGAGGAAGGACTCACTGGAGAAGGGCCTAATGTTGGGAAAGATTGAGGGCAATAGAAGAAGGGGACGACAGAGAATGAGATGGCTGGATGGAGTCACTGAAGCAGTAGGCATGAGCTTAAATGGACTCCAGAAGATGGTAGAGGACAGGAAGACCTGCAGGAACTTTGTCCGTGGGGTCGCGATAGGTCGGACACAACTTTGCAATTAACAACAACAAGTGATAGTTCCAACATGTTATGTATGGAATAAATCTGATAATATTTTAGTCTTTCTGTTTCATATAATGTGGTTATCTAAGTGATATTTTAATATTTTAATATTTTACAGGCATATACTGCTTAACAAATTCATTTTCATGCTTTTATTACATATTCTATAAGAACATAAGTTTTCCTCCCCCTACACAATAAATGTGACATTCATAATAAAATTCAAGTGAGAAGGGATATTAGCATTAAGGTTTATGTGATTTTTCTATTAATCCTTCATTAGGCATTTTCAAGAGTCTACAGCTAGCACAGATGGGAGCCATGGATACAGGAAATTAACTGCTTAAAGTTCTATGAAATCAAAATTGCATTTAGCACCGTAACATTGGAAGGGAGACAGAGCAAACCTTCCCCTATCTTCTCAGGGAACTAATACATGACCTTTGTCCTGAGTAAAATGATAAATTAATCCTTTGATCATCACTCTGCTGTAATTTCACTATTTTCCTAATGAAGTGTCTGTAAGTGCAGGCTTTAGCTCAGAAATTCAAAACTTTTAATCCAAATGACAATTAAGCTTCTTACAGTTGAATGAGAAAATATAGAAAGCTACAATTTTTTAGTATAATTTATTAGGAAAATACTCACTGTTTCTATTAAGGATGATTTGAGAATGACTCAAACCAGCAGGTATATCATATATGAACATTCTCTTAGATTTTGAAATGCTGTACTGTTTTTTCATCTCTCCAGATAGTTGTCAATCTGAGGCCATGGCTTTGGCAATCTGTTTTACCTTAATGGACCTCACAAGATGGATGCATGGATGAAATGTTCCACTGAGCGTGTTGGTGAATGAGTGGCAGTCCATGTAACAGATGGACTGCTGTTTGCTGTGAACCATAGTCAATGGTTCATGCAAACACACTAATTGCCTCCTCTCTTTGCAAGACAATCTATAAAACAACAAGTTTGTGGTCTGTTTCAGAGTAAATGTGTCCTACATCTGCTACTTTGGGATCACACTATCCACAGAGCTGCAACTCAAAACATAATAGATTTAATCTGAGTAGCACAACTTAATTGCACATCATGCTTACCTTTAAACAAAGACTAGACAAATGTTTTTATACTCCCTTTTATATGTATGCAGTCAATATAACACACATTTTTAAAAAGGTATGGCTTCAATCAATGGGTTGCACTTTCCATTTTGAAGTCAGTAACTATCACAACAAAGTACTTCTGTGTAGACAGTATTGATAAACCAGTGTTTCTTAAATCTTTTTCTCTCAGGAAACTCCTCCCATTTTTAAAAGTTATGGAGGATGCCAAAAGAGCTTTTGTTTGTAAGGGTTATATTTATTGATATTTATTATGTTAAAAATTTAAATTCATTGCCACTATTACTTGTCACAATTGCTTGAAGGGATTTTAATATTGTATTATTTTTCAGCGTAGGCTGACAATAATTTTGATTTCATAGGCCCCTGAGAGGATCTTGAGGGATTCACCCTCCACCCCAGGGCCTAGGACCACAATTTACTGGTACAGCAGTAATCTTCATGAAAGGAGGATTCATTGTCACCCAGACAATTTAAAACATGAGGATATATTTGACACTATGTTAATGGTGATATATTGCAAGGAAGGAATCTATTTAATTTCCTTTGAGAGAGTCACTTTAAATTCCCAGTGATCTTTCTTTCAGGTAAAACATTTTGTTTCCCTTTTATTCATCAATTCCATGAATTTCAGTAATATAATTAACATGTTATAGTAGACAAATTTAAACAAAGAAAAAACAAAATGGATACAATTATGAATCCAAATCTTGTGTGTTTCTTGGATATCAACTCCAAATGTTGAAAAAGGTTGTATCCAGTGGTGGGATTCAGCCAGTTCGCATCACTTCAGCAGAACCAGTAGCTAATTTTTTGTTGCCCAGGCCCAGAATGGACTTCCGGAAGCAACATCCAAACAGATAACTGATTGTTCACATATTTGAATCCCACCACTGGTTGTGTCTGTATCATAAAACACACAGCATTACCTTGTAGTTGTAACTTTTGAGAAATGATGATGAGGAGGGAAGAATATTATGTTTCATGGACAGCCAAATTTTCTTATGATAACCTTTGTCAAGACACATTTTTAATTTTTGGTATAAATCTAAGGATAATGAATAAAACAATAATATCAGCACACTCAAGCAATAATCTTAAAATAATTAGATGCTGGTGGTTGTATTGATGTGCTAATCCATTTCTCTATTATGAGTGAAATCAAAATCTTTTGTATCTGCACTACCTTTCTTATTTTGTAATGTTATCAAATTACACAATCATTTTTGCTGGAAAGCCCTCCTGTTTATTGTGTTTGCAACCCAGCAAAAGAAGATTCAAGCAGTCACTTTCCACTTCTGTAACCTGTCTACTGTTTTCTTTGAATTCACATAAATTAAATGAATTTTCAAGGAAAGCAAACAAATACAAATAAATCAATATTTGTTAATGTGCTTTTTAATATGACTGCAGGTAGTTTTTGCTTAATGACCATGTTGTGACCGTTCAAAATTACAACAATGCTGAACAAGGAGTTTTTCAACCTGTACCCAAAGCTATAGCTGTTGCAGCACCCTGTTTCGGGGGTCCCCAACCCCCAGTCTGTACACTGGCACCGGGCCACAGCATGCCAGAAACTGGGCCACACAAACAAGCAAAGCCCCATCCGCAGGATGCAGGCAGCACACGAAACCATACCCTTTGGTCCAGGGAAAAACCTCTCTCCATAGAACCAGTCCCTGGTGTTCAAAAGGCTGGGGGTCACTTCCCTAGTGGTTATGTGATGAAACTTTGGGTGCTTGGCAGTCTGCCTGCCCTTATAACCTACTTCATGGGCATTGCAACTTCCCCCACCAACTTATCTCTCCTCCCAATCTCAACTATCCACCCAGCCCATCATTGCATACAAAGCTGTTGTGACCCTGGAGATCCAGACCTGCTCCCCACCCCACCATGACCAGGAAACCTGAGCCAGTTACAGGGCCTAGCAGCACACATAAATTCCACTTCTGTTTGTGTTTTTGTGCAGCTACTAACAAGTGCACCCAGACAATGCAAGGCCCAGTCTTCCTACAGAAAATTGTGCAATTTGGAGAGGGAACCTTCTGAATAATCATGACAATGGCACCAGCTCTTGCTATCATTTGGAAGTCTAGAAAGAGTCTCTCATTCACTCTCTTTCTTACTTTTCTAGCTTAGAAAGCTAGTGAATGTGCACTGATGGGTCCTCTAACCAGCCTGGCCTGAGGCAGATTTCTGCCCTGTAGTCTTGCATGAGGAATGACTGCTGCATGCAACAATCAAAAATTCCAGTCTTAATTATTGTCGTAAGTTGTACCTGTATTGCAGAGATGTGAATCTGGATTCATGCTTGACACAGATTGACTTACAGTCACTATTTTTTACTCAGAGCTAATGTTTTCTAACTGAATATGTTCATAGAAAAGTTGCTTCTTGTCTTCTAAAACCAAGAATAGCTGTCTTATTTGCAGCCAGCACAAATATCTTTCTTGTCATTCTTTTCTTTATATACCATTGTAAGTGTCTTCCTTCAAGCTGGAAGCAGTGTCACAGCTAATGTGGTTTGGGGATTAAAATGTAGGCTCAGGACCAGAGGGGAACACTATCAGCCATGGAAACATATGAGCTGATTTAGGACCAATCCATCTCAGACCATCCTATTTCACATGGATCTGCTGCAGTTAATGATGGATCATTACCATATGATCCACCTTGAGCTCCAGGAGAAAAGATGTTAGAAATTTAACAAATAAAGACATACAAAGAATATGTCCAAGTATTCTATAATGGCTGTTATCATAATAACTACTTAAAATTACTTTTCCATGGAATATTGTGTATTCGTGTATACACTTACATATAAAAACCAACATATTTTCTTTGAGGGTTCCTTGTGCTCTTTGAGCTTGGTTGTTTTGTTTGAAGACATTTAATTACCCACAATAGGTAACACCATCACTGCTAATGCTACCTAGTTACTTAGTATTACCTAGATGTTATCTAATTTGGGTAATGATATTTCTGCAAAAAAACAACTAAACTCAGAGAGCAGTAAGCAGTTTTTCTTTGCATTCACAGGAAATACAGATATTTAATTAAAAGAAGGATTGTGATTTTCCCTATCCTTGGACATCCTCTATGCCAGTGGTTCTCAACCTTTCTAATGCCGCGACCCCATAATACAGTTCCCCATGTTGTGGTGACCCCCAACCACTTATACATCACCGGGTGCCAGGGGCGTGGCCAAAGAAAAGGGGGAAAAATGGCAGACAGCCTTTGGCGACCCCCGTGAAATGGTCATTGGACCCCAAATGGGGTCCCGACTCACAGGTTGAGAACCACTGCTCTATGCAATGTAAAAACCTTTCCACATCATTGTTTTAAGGTCTTTCATGATTATTCTGAGTTGGATCTCCATTAATATCCCTTGGTCCCAATGAGCTATGGGATATAAATGGAGGGTAGAGAGAAGAGGAGGATCCCAAGTGACAGAATTTTCATCTGGGCTACTACTCCATTTAATATTGATACAAGAAAGTCCCATTATGTTTTATGTTGTACAGTTTGGGCATTCTTACAGCCACTTTGCCTCATGCTTTCCATTCTGATTCACAGCTTGTAATAAGGTGGGATTTCTGAAAGGTGTCAGAATAGGCCGCACCAATTAGCATGTTTGGTAGCACTCAAACCAACCAAGTTCTATGACTGCGACCAATAGCCCTTTGAGATGCTACCACATGGATAAAGTTATTTCATACAGTGTTGCCTCAAACGTTGTCCTATAGGTGGCCGATCTCAAAGTCTCAAAAATATGAAATGAACAGAATAGAGAGGAAAGGAGAGATTTCTTTTGCAGTGCAAACTTGTCTTAACTGTTTTAGTCATAAGACTATTTTATTCCTGCTTAAAATATTATAATCAATCAAACTTGTTTGGAGTGATAATTCATTTAAGACTAAGATTCTCTGTCCTGTTTTAATCAGTTTTCTGTATTTGGCACCTTGCAGTTGTCAGGGGAATGGCAGGCAGATTTATTGCAAAAGCCTAATTTCTGTTGGCAGGTTGGATGAAAGGTTAACTAGCTACTCTCAATTGTCTTGCATCTTACAGATGATAGATTTCCTGGCAGCTTTCTAATTGGTGGAAGATAATCACTATGGCAAGGATAAATGTTATTGCTTATATTAAATTCAATAAAACAAATAGTCTAACTTGGAATTAGAGCAGAGTCAAAGTTCCTTGCCATGAGCTTGGCATCCTGATTAGAAGGACACATTTTTAAAGAGTTGCCTCTGTAAAATCATTTTCAAAACCCAACCAAAGTTATTTCAAGGCCTAGAGATGTAATTAGCAGTTGATTGCAGGTATCTGGAGGTGGGGAGGGGTGTTCAAGGAGGAAGAAGCTTAATTCCAGCAGCTCAATATTCCTCAAACTTCAAGTCTGCCGACTAGTCAGCATCAGTACAGGCTCTGGTAAGCAGTTTGAAAATTGCTATATACATCTATCTATTGGACATAATTTTTACTCTTTTCCCAAGCAAAGGGGAATTCTATGTAAATGAGCATGTTCATTCATTAAAAACAAATATCCCATCCCTTTGCAGATGAAAATGTTAATATTTCCAAATGTACTTCATTTTCATTTTTGCAGAATGAGGAAACAAGGAGAAAAAAAAAATCAGTATGCTATCAGTAGAAGTTCTATGGGACTGCACAGATCTATGTTCTTCCAAAAACGGAAACAGAATGTAATGTTTGAGCATCCTATACTACACATGTCTTCATGTTGAGATATAAATGGAATATGCATAGTTTGGAGATATGGCTCCTCAGAATTCTAGTCCTTCTTTCTAATTCAGTTGTATTTGTTATTTATTTAAAAAGGGATTCTTGAGCTGGACTTGAGAAATTGCATGTAATAGAAACTGTAAGAAATCAGATCATAATTCTTAGTGAGACACTGGCACTCATTGCAGATATTAAACTTTGACTAAAGATGGTAAAAGATCCTACTGCCGCTATCTCGGCATGTTACATTAAGTTATGTTGATGGTTTGGGGGTTTTATTTTTTGGGGGGTACAGCTTCTGTTTCTAGCCTCATTTGTACTAATAATAATTTATTGATTAGCTATTAGGCCATGTAAGAACTCTCTTGTACATACAGTATTGTGGTATTTTGGATTTTATGAATGCATATTTGCAGTTTTTTTAATGTTCCTATATTTGTAATGAGGATATTAGGATTCCTTCTATGTCCACTGGTTTAAAGCATGTTACTGACAGATCTTATATATTGAGAGGTTAAGTTTAGGCTTGCTGCTGAGGTACACTGTTTTGTTATGCCTTCTCAGTGATGATATCCTTGTGGAGAAGGAAGGACAAAGGTTCTAGGACTAACAAGTATGAACAATATTGCTTTGCTGGATATTCCTTTGGCTCTATATATTTCACACCTACATAAAATGTATAAGATGACAAGATGGCTCAGTGGTTAAGAATCTGTTGTCTGGGCTTGTTATCTGGAACGCCAGAAGCCCAAGTTTCAGACTTGAGTGCCACATGACGGGGTGAGCTCCCATCCTCATCCCAGCTACTGCCAACCTAGCAATTCAAAAGCACGCAAATGCAAATGGATAAATAGGTACCATTTTGATGGGAAAGTAACAGTGCTCCATGATGTCATGCTGGCCACATGACCATAGAAATGTCTTTGGACAGTGCTGAATCAATGGCCTTGAAATGGAGATGAGCATTGTCCCCTATAGTTGGCAATGACTAGCAGAATAAAATCTGTAGGGACTCCTTTACCTTTTTTTTAACATAAACTATATACTCTGGCTCAGACACTTCCAATTTTACGTGGGAGAAAACCCGAACAACCAAAGACCTACATACAAATACCCGCGAAAACCTCAGAAAACAAATATCGAACCTCTACGGGGAGGAAATCCACCATCTGACCAGGACCTATGAAAAACTTGAAGTCCAAAGAGCTTCCATTTTATGCGACCTCGCATTCCTATGCAACTGCCGAGATCAAAATCTAATCCCCACATGTTTCCAACTGAAATTCCACTCCAACTCTGCAGCCACCAAATGGATCCTGAAAAGAACAGAATTGGCCCTAATCAGAAATGAACTTCATACAAAAAGATTCCTCCTAGACCGAATTAACAAAGATCTCCTCACACTCCATCTCAAACTCAGCAACAAGATCCACCCCGCACTTTGGGACAAATCCAAACAACTCGCCGTCTGGAGAGCCGAAACACAGACCACCCTCAAGACAGATACACACACCAATAAACTCCGAAGACTACAAGAACGCCAGAAACAAACCCCTCCTCCCTCACAGCCACACATGAAACAAACAGTGCATAACATCTCAGATAGGATCCTCACCAAAGCCGAAACCAATGTCCTTTCCAAAGGATTCAACTTTGCAGTCGCTCCCAAACACCTCCCCACTGAAACCATTATATGTGGAGTTGAAACCAGCCTGACCAAAATCAACCCCGACGACGCTAACAGAATCAGACTCGAAATCACCAACATCCTCTGCACCAGCAAGCCACCCAAAAGCAACTTACCCAAAGAGGAACAGACAGCACTACGTAACCTGAAAGAAGACACCAGCATAATAATCCTACCAGCAGACAAGGGCAAATGCCACGGTGGTTATGAACACATCTGACTACCAAACCAAATTAACCAACCTACTCCAAGACTCCACATACAAACCCCTAAATACAGATCCCACCACCTACCTGGAAAAAACCACCAGATCCAAAATAAAAGCCTCCCCCATTAGCGAAGAGATCCAGCAAAGAATCATTCCCAGAGAGAAATCATCCAGATGCCCCAAACTCTATGGTCTCCCCAAGATACACAAAGAAGGAACCCCACTCAGACCTATAGTCAGTTCCATAGGCTCACCTCTACAAAACCTAGCCAAATTTCTCGCCAAACAACTACAGCCCTATGCAGAATCCATCACCTCACACGTAAAAAACTCATTCCAGTTTATAGAGATCATAAAGAAACAAAACTTACAGCCCAGCGACCTACTTGTGAGCTTCGATGTCATATCCCTCTTCACCCAAGTGCCTATCAAAGAAGCCTTGACAGCTATCAAAACAAATATAACCCCCCCAAACACATCTTAGATCTGACCAACCACTGCCTATCCAACACATACTTCATCTATAATGGACAAAAATACAAACAAACAGAAGGAGCACCCATGGGATCACCCCTCTCACCTGTCATTGCCAACCTCTACATGGAACACTTTGAAACCCAAGCTCTAGAAAAATCGGATCACAAACCCAAACTCTGGCTCAGATACGTAGACGACACCTTCATAATCTGACCACATGGGAAAGAAAAACTGGACAACTTCCTCACACACCTCAACAGCCTACAACCCAAAATACAGTTCACCATGGAAACAGAAGCTAACAACCAACTTCCCTTCCTGGATGTCTTAGTCTACAAGAAATCCAATGGCTCCCTAGGACACACCATCTACCAGAAGAAAACACACACAAACCGCTATCTGCACGCTCTCTCACACCACCACCCAGCACAGATCAACTCTGTAGCCAAGACACTCATCTCCAGAACAAAACGCTTAGCTGACGAACAACACCTAAAACCCGAACTACACACTCTCACCAATGTACTAACATCCAATGGATTCCATAGAAATAAGATTACAAACCTAATCCAAAAAGAAACCCCCACTAAAATCCAAGACAAAGAACAAGAAAACGGCAAAGCCCTCCTCCCATACATAAAAGGCACCACAGACAGAATCAGTAAGATCCTCCATAAACACAACATCAAAACAGCATTCTGCACAAACAGAAAAATATCCACCATCCTTAGAAACCCCAAAGATAAAATTGAATTAGAAAATCAAGGAGTATACGAAATCCCATGCACCACTTGTCCCACCACATACATCGGACAAACCAACAGAAGAATAAGTGCACGCATTGAAGAACATAAGAACTCAGTCAAAAAAGAGGAACCAACATCTTCCCTGGTCCAACACCTTAAAGCCACAGGACATGAAATTGACTTTAAAAATACCAGAACCATTGCCAAAAGTGAACATTTTAATAACAGAATAATCAGAGAAGCCATCGAGATAGAAAAAAGCCCACACAGCATGAACAAGCGAGATGATACCTCCCGCCTACCAGCCATTTGGAAACCCGCCCTTATTGACAAACGACTCCCTAACACAAAAAATGATACCAGACCCACACTCACAAAAACCACACGGGAGGTCACCACCACACATCCATGCAAAAAACAAACCCAAAGCCACACCGATGACGAGGCACGACCACAAACCAGAAGCCAGACCACAGCTGCATCATTAGCCACTTTAAACCCCTACAATCCATACATGAAGCAAACTGACACCCTCCATGAAGAGGAAGCACGACCACGAACGCGAAGCCAAAAATAGAAAGGCAGCCAAAATCTCAAAACTCCCTGCAACTCAGCTAAACCTGAGACAAACAAAACAGAACACTCCACCAGCCAATTCAGAGCCAACAAGCCAAGCCCCTAACCATTCAGGAACACAACTCCACCCAACCAGAAACACAGCCAAGCTCCCAACAATCAGTTCATACACCCACTGGCACGTTACAAGGAAGAAACAGCTAAGACCACACATTGCTGCCTAAAGCACGAAGCTGAAAACACCAGCCGAAGATGACGAATGGGAATCGTCGAAAACATCGCCAAGGACACTTCAATTGTTACGTGGGAGTAAACCCGAAAAACCAAAGACCTACATTACAAATACCGCGAAAACCTCAGAAAACAACTATCGAAACCTATATAGGGAGGGAAAATCCACCATATGACCGGACCTATGAAAAACATTGGAAGTCCAAAGAGCTCTCATTTTATGCGACCCGCATTCCTACGCAACTGCCGAGATCAAAATCTAATCCCCACATGTTTCCAACTGAAATTCCACTCCAACTCTGCAGCCACCAAACGGATCCTGAAAAGAACAGAATTGGCCCTAATCAGAAATGAACTTCACACAAAAAGATTTCTCCTAGACCGAATTAACAAAGATCTCCTCACACTCCACCTTAAACTCAGCAACAAGATCCACCCCGCACTTTGGGACAAATCCAAACAACTCGCCGTCTGGAGAGCCGAAACACAGACCACCCTCAAGACAGATACACACACCAACAAACTCCGAAGACTACAAGAACGCCAGAAACAAACCCCTCCTCCCTCACAGCCACAAATGAAACAAACAGTGCATAACATCTCAGATAGGATCCTCACCAAAGCCGAAACCAATGTCCTTTCCAAAGGATTCAACTTTGCAGTCGCTCCCAAACACATCCCCACTGAAACCATTATATGTGGAGTTGAAACCAGCCTGACCAAAATCAACCCTGACGACGCTAACAGAATCAGACTCGAAATCACCAACATCCTCTGCACCAGCAAGCCACCCAAAAGCAACCTACCCAAAGAGGAACAGACAGCACTACGTAACCTGAAAGAAGACACCAGCATAAAATCCTACCAGCAGACAAGGGCAACGCCACGGTGGTTATGAACACATCTGACTACCAAACCAAATTAACCAACCTACTCCAAGACTCCACATACAAACCCCCAATAATACAGATTCCTACCACGCTATGTGGAAACAACCACATGATCCAAAATAAAACTCCATTAGCGGAAGAGATCAGAGCAAAGAATCATTCCAGAGAGAAAGAAAATCATTCAAGATGCCCCAACTCTTATGGTTTCCCCAAGATCACACAAAGAAGGACCCCACTCAGACCTATAGTCAACTCCATAGGCTCAACTCTACAAAAAATAGCCAATTCTCGCCAAAACAATTACAGAATATGCAGAATCAGCACTCACACGTAAAAAAACTCATGCAGTATAGAAGATATAAAGAAACAAAACTTACAGGGGGGACCAAGCTGAAGGGGGGTGGGTATGTGGGGAGGGGTGACCCTAACTAGTGAGCTTCGATGTCATATCCCTCTCACCAAGTGCCTATCAAAGAAGCCTTGACAGCTATCCAAAACAAATATAATCCCCCCAAACACATCTTAGATCTGACAAACCACTGCCTATCCAACACATACTTCATCTATAATGGACAAAAATACAAACAAACAGAAGGAGCACCCATGGGATCACCCTCTCACCTGTCATTGCAAACCTCTACATGGAACACTTTGAAACCCAAGCTCTAGAAAAATCGGATCACAAACCCAAACTCTGGCTCAGATACGTAGACGACACCTTCATAATCTGGCCACATGGGAAAGAAAAACTGGACAACTTCCTCACACACATCAACAGCCTACACCCCAAAATACAGTTCACCATGGAAACAGAAACTAACAACCAACTTCCCTTCCTGGATGTCTTAGTCTACAAGAAATCCAATGGCTCCCTAGGACACACCATCTACCAGAAGAAAACACACACAAACTGCTATCTGCACGCTCTCTCATACCACCACCCAGCACAGATCAATTCTGTAGCCAAGACACTCATCTCCAGAACAAAACGCTTAGCTGACGAACAATACCTAAAACCCGAACTACACACTCTCACCAATGTACTAACATCCAACGGATTCCATAGAAATAAGATTACAAACCTAATCCAAAAAGAAACCCCCACTAAAATCCAAGACAAAGAACAAGAAAACGGCAAAGCCCTCCTCCCATACATAAAAGGCACCACAGACAGAATCAGTAAGATCCTTCATAAAAACAACATCAAAACAGCATTCTGCACAAACAGAAAAATATCCACCATCCTTAGAAACCCCAAAGATAAAATTGAATTAGAAAATCAAGGAGTATACGAAATCCCATGCACCACTTGTCCCACAACATACATCGGACAAACCAACAGAAGAATAAGTGCACGCATTGAAGAACATAAGAACTCAGTCAAAAAAAGAGGAACCAACATCTTCCCTGGTCCAACACCTTAAAGCCACAGGACATGAAATTGACTTTAAAAATACCAGAACCATTGCCAAAAGTGAACATTTTAATAACAGAATAATCAGAGAAGCCATCGAGATAGAAAAACGCCCAAACAGCATGAACAAGCGAGATGATACCTCCCGCCTACCAGCCATTTGGAAACCTGCCCTTATTGACAAACGACTCCCTAACCCCAAAAATGATACCAGACCCACACTCAACAAAAACCACACAGGAGGTCACCACCACACATCCAGCAAAAAACAACCAAAGCCACACCGATGCGAGGACGACCACAAGACAGAAGCCAGACCAAAGTGCATCATTAGCCACTTTAAACCTCCTCCAATCAATTTACATGGAAGCAAACTGACACCCTCCATGAACGAGGAGGCACGACCACGAACGAGAGCCAAAAATAGGCAATGGCAGCCAAAATCTCAACCCCTCTGCAACTCAGACTAAACCTGAGCAAACCAAAACAGAAACATTCCCCCACCCAATCAGAACACAGCCAAGCTCCCACCCAATCATTTCATACCCCCACTGGCAGTTAAAAGGAAGAAACAGCTAAGACCACACATTGCTGCTCAAAGCACGAAGCTGAAAACACCAGCCTGAAGATGACGAATGAGACTTCGTCGAAACGTTGCCAAGACACTTCCAATTTTACGAGGGAGAAAACCCGAACAACCAAAAGAACCTAGGATAATATATAGATATATATATATATTATATAATATATATATATATATATATATATATATATATAATTAGATAGATAGATAGATAGATAGATAGATAGATAGATAGATAGATAGATAGATAGATAGATAATATTCAGCTTTATAACTATCTGAGGAATTTTATTTTATTTATTAAATTTATTTGCTGTCCCTCTCATTTCAAAACAAATGGAATTACACTATCATTGTACATTCCACAATTTCCACAGACTTTTTTTTAATAGAACTCCAATTACAGAAAACTATTATTGACTGCACCAATCCAGAACATTAGATTTGAAATTACACTAGAAAAGAAAATCTTCTTCCAAATAATAGCAAGTAAAATCAACTGTCTTTAGAGTCCTGGTCGATTCAGCATCTGAAGTAGAACTCTCAGAGGGTTGTGGAAAGCATTTGAACATTTCTCAATACATAGCTGTTTTTAGAACTTTGGAGAGAGGTGCTTTGTTCTTATTAATATATTTTGCATGTAATGTACCTCTTTTGAATCTAATGCCTACAACAGAGAGCAGGATGCAGCCATTTTTATCAATTTTACATGGAAAGAAGTTAACAACTGGCAATGCCAAAGAATGTTCAAACTATCGCACCATTGCACTCATTTCACATGCTAGTAAAGTTATGCTTAAAATCCTACAAGCTAGACTCCAGCAGTATGTGGATCGAGAACTACCAGAAGTACAGGCAGGATTTCGAAGAGGCAGAGGAACTAGAGATCAACTTGCCAACATACGCTGGATCATGGAGAAAGCTAGGGAGTTCCAGAAAAACATCTACTTCTGCTTCATTGACTATGCAAAAGCCTTTGATTGTGTGGATCACAACAAATTGTGGAAAGTTCTTAAAGAGATGGGAGTACCAGACCATCTCATTTGTCTCTTGAGAAAACTATATGCGGGTCAAGAAGCAACAGTGAGAACTGGACACGGAACCACTGATTGGTTCAAAATTGGAAAAGGAGTCTGGCAAGGCTGTATACTGTTGCCCTGCCTATTTAACTTATATGCAGAGCACATCATGAGAAAGGCAGGGCTAGATGAAACAAACGTTGGAATTAAGATTGCCGGGAGAAATATCAACAACCTAAGATATGCAGATGATACCACTCTAATGGCAAAAAGTGAAGAGGAACTAAAGAGCCTCTTGATGCGGGTGAAGAAGGAGAGTGCAAAAGTTGGCTTGAAACTCAACGTTAAGAAAACCAAAATCATGGCATCTGGCCCTCTCAAGTCCTGGCAAATAGATGGCATCTGGCCCTCTCAAGTCCTGGCAAATAGATGGGGAAGAAATGGAGGTAGTGACAGATTTTATTTTTCTGGGCTCCAAGATCACCTCAGATGGGGACTGCAGCCAAGAAATTAAAAGATGCTTGCTCCTGGGGAGGAAAGCTATGGCAAATCTAGACAGCATACTAAAAAGCAGAGATATCACCCTGCCAACAAAAGTGCGTATAGTCCAGGCCATGGTTTTCCCAGTTGCAATGTATGGCTGTGAAAGTTGGACCATAAGAAAGGCTGAGCGCCAAAGAATTGAGGCCTTTGAACTATGGTGCTGGAGACGACTCCTGCGAGTCCCTTGGACTGCAAGGCGTTCAAACCGGTCAGTCCTAGAAGAGATCAACCCCGACTGCTCTTTAGAAGGCCAGATCCTGAAGTTGAAACTCAAATACTTTGGCCACCTAATGAGAAGGAAGGACTCACTGGAGAAGGGCCTAATGCTGGAAAAGATTGAGGGCAATAGAAGAACGGGATGACAGAGAATGAGATGGCTGGATGGAGTCACTGAAGCAGTAGGTGTGAACTTAAATGGACTCCAGAAGATGGTAGAGGACAGGAAGACCTGGAGGAACATTGTCCATGGGGTCGCGATGGGTCGGACACAACTTCGCAATTAACAACAACAACTATTTAATATTTATAAAAGGTTTGAAATCACATTTGATGAAAATCAAGGTACAATGTTTGGAGAGCACCACAATTATCATGAGAAACAAGCTGCTAATTATTTCTTTACGTTGAATTTGCTTTCCTCATTTTCTTTTCCCCCCAATAAAAACCTATTGAGGTTAACTGAAAGGCAATAATAGGCTCTAAATCTTCCAGTGAACAGTAGCAATTGGTCTTTGTTTTTCTTTGAAGATGTTTTGCTTCTCTTCCAAGAATCTTCTTCAATTTAATCAGAACTGAAGAAGCTTCTTGGATCAGAAGTGAAACGTCTTCAAGGAAAAACAAAGTCCAGTCGCCTTTTGAAAAAGCACCTTTGAGACAACCATGACCTGGATCACTGAGAATCTCCATAGACACCTGTTGTGAGCTTGATTTAGAGTAGTATCAAGACAAAAAAAAAATTCCACATCATCTTTTATAAGAGATAGCTTTTTCCAGAAAATGTGTATTTGGACAAAAATTATAGCACCATGACAAATAAGAAAGAAGAGCACCTTAAGCCTGTTTTAAATTGGAAGGCTAGTTCATATAGGATGCTCTGAATAAAACACCCAACATTCAATAAAATATGTCCTGGGGCTACAGAATCTGGACAATTTATTGTTTATTCAAAAAATAAGGATTTTTTCTCTCAAGTTTTTAAGACTTCTACTTCACAACATCTGAGGTTACAATGCAGTGTAAACTTAATGTGCCATCCTCCAATGTGTTTTGGATTGTAATAAATCATAGCGGCAAAATTTGACAAGCTCCTGATATTCATAATGCATGAAACTGATTGCAGTTGCAGATTTGAAAAGAACAAACCAATCAGCATCATAAAATAAATATGGGGGGAGGGGGAATTTACAAAATGTGTGAATTTTTGCCATGGGGCTTCTTTTCTTTCAGAAGCACCACTATTAACCATTACAGGCTTTACTAAGGCTTTATAAAGCAGTATTAATACTTCACATGATTTTGATTCTGTTCCTGTTTATGCAACCAAGGATTGTATTAGCTTTTTTGGCTGTTTTACCGTTAGGAAGATTTATCTTAATATTTAATCAGAATCTGCCCTCCTACAGCCAAAGTCCAATGTCCCGTGGCTTGAGATGCTCAAATAAGGTTACAGTTTTCCTATGGAAATCCTTCCAGTGTTTAAAGATTGCTATTCTATTGCCCCTCAAGGCTTCTCTCAAAACTAAATAGACCTAATGCTCTCAGTCCCTGCTTGATAATGTTTTATTGGCTCTATTTATAATGCAATCAACTGACACTACTCTAAATATGAGAAAATCCAAGCAAAATTCTCGATGTTATGTCTCGATACATCTGTAATGCATCACACTTGAGAAAGGCTAATGTTTAAAAGAATCACTAAATCTTTTCAGAATATAGATAATAAATGGCAGTAGAAAGAGTTGTATTATCTTGTTCCTGCCACCTTAACAAAATCATGGTGGTACACAGCGGTTAGAATGCGGCATAGCAGGTTAATTCTGTCAGCTACCAGCAGTTTGCTCCTGAATGGCTCAAGGTTGGGTCAGCCTTCCATCTTTCCAAGGTCGGTAAAATGAGGAGCCAGATTGACTCTGTAAACCACTTAAAGAGGGCTATAAAGTACTGTGAAGCGGTATACAAGTCTAAGTGCTTTTGCTATTGCTATTATAATTCTGTGTTTTTGAAAATTTGGTAGCCCTATTGAAGGATCATATGCATATGCATGTAATCATATGCATGCAATAAATAATACATGCATATAATCATATGCATGTAATCAGTGATCTTTCTCTATAGAAGAAGTATAGATGCAGACTACAAACTACATCACAGAAGAGCAGTCTTGGTGGGTTGCCATTTCAGTTGTTATAATTCTCTTTCTTTAAGTGCAGTAACTACATGCACTCTTGCCTAGGAATACAGCTTTAAAAATAAAGATTATATGGTGTAACAAGTCAGAAAGGGAGAATAATAGCATTTGGCCTCCAGCCGACAACAGCTGTAGGAAATAAAGCTCAAGTGGAGTAGATAAGGGGATGGGAGATAAGACACCTGGTGAGCGCAAAAAGAAGCTTAAACTATATCAAAAGGAGGGTGAGATGGAATGTTTGAAAAGAAGGGTGAGATGGGATGATTGCTCAATGCAATGAAAAAGAAGACAAAAAACTGGTATCAGTAATAAAAAGATTCAGGGGACTGGTCAGTAATGGGGAGGCAGTTTCAGTCCAGAGTATTCTCCCTCATGATGAGTCTGGGCTCACCAGGGTGAGGCAGTATATGATTTTCCCATTGATATAATTGCAAGTCCTTCAAATCGGTATTGTGGTCAGTAATTCACTTCTGTGGTGCAGATATTTTGCAGGCTTTTTTCAAAATATTCTTGTTATCAGTAGGTACAAGAAGAGGAAGGCAGCATCTTTGCCATTGTGGAATGCCAGCTTGATTCTAGTATTTTTTTTTTTTTTTTTTTTTTTGGTATCCTCAAAGGTTGCAGTTTTCTAATGCTGACTTACTCTGTATTATTAATAATATTTGACAAACATGAAGCTACAACTGTAAGCACCCATTCTGCCTGATGGTGATAGTGAATGTATCATGAAAATCTTAAAAACTAAATGGGTTGATGGGTTCAGAAAATTGTGGAAAATCTTTCAAATAACCTAATCCCAACCTATTTGGGTTTTAAATACCAATTACAGTTTTGTAAAAACTTCCAGTTTTGGAGCATTCACAGCTTCTGGAGGCAAGTTGTTCCATTGATTAATTGTTCTAACTGTCAGGAAATTTCTCCTTAGTTCTAGGTTGCTTCTCCCTTTGATTAGTTTCCAACAATTCCATGTCCTTCTCAAAGCTCCATGGAGGAGACTCTTCCCAATAGGAGTGCATTGTTCTTTGCGAGGGAGACAAAATAGCTATTTTCCCTCGCTAGAATCTCCAAACAAAACACAGAATCAGTAAAAGCTCATGAATTGTGTCAACTCATGACCTTTGTAGGTATAAGCATGCCAAATGCCTGTTTTCATTTCTTCAGAAAGCCATCAGATGCTATCACTGTTAAGGTTACTGAATAGCCAGAACCACTCATATGGGACTGCACAATATGCGTCCAGTGCAATGGCTCTTAAGCGATTCTTCTGCTTTAAAACCTCTCATCCACTCTGAGAGCAATTTCTTACATTTAATTAAAATGTTGATGTGCCTCTACCATGAGTGTTTTTCAAAGTGTTTTCCAGAAGTATTAAAGAAACAGTAATGAGAGACTGACTCCGCAAGAAGTTCCATTGATTTCTTCTGGATATGAGTTGGCAAAGTTCAATAATACTTACCTTAAGGACTTTACAAAATTCCTACCAGGCTATTAAATGAGTCCTCACTGAAGATAAGGGCAGTGATAGAGAAGAATAATGAGCACATCCCAGTGGATGAACAGCTAGGCTAGAATTAGAAGCCGCAATATTTTTCTGTGGCTTCTGAACTTGATTTGCCTTAACTTTAAGGTGACCAACTTTTTTACAATGAAAAGGAGGACACAAATAATTGAAGAAAAAAATATCGTAAATAAAAGAAACATTTTATTCATTGCAACAATAATACAGACAACTTGCATGTGCAAAGTTTGCCAGCCGGGTGTTTTGGCGCGCTCAGCAGCAATTCCTATTGGCTTTCAAAAGCCAATAATGGGAGTAGCACAGCTCATGCAAAAGTTGAAAAAAAAAACATCAAAAAAAGGTGCCGGAATGCCGTTCTGAGCATTCTATGAGGGAAAAAAAAGCCCTGCAGATTAGTCTTCAAATATCAAAAAGGAGGACATGAAGGAGGATACTTTTTGAGGGAGGACAGAACTTACAAAAGGAGGACTGTCCTCCCTAAAGGAGGACGGTTGGTCACCTTATAACTTCAGCTCAGCTTCCAGGAGCATGAATGCCATTATGGAAAAGAACAAAAATACCAGGCAACCTCAGGGTAATAACTCACTCACCCATCCATGCTAGTTTTGATATTTATTAGCTTTATTGGTAGACCACTGCAATCCGCCTGACACCTCAGACTAATTTAGCTAACATGGGTGCTTATTAACTTTAAAATAGGACTATTCAACATCACATATCAGAAGAGCTTACATTGCAACTGTCCTTTGAGAATAACCAGAAAACACTTTGAGGTAATCCTAGAAGAGTTGCCATGAATTTCCTGCTTCTGACTTGATTGCCCTTTTGCTAAAGCTTTCCAAAGTGTCATTGAGCTTTCTACATAGAAGTGGGGCTGGTATGCTTAAATTTATGTATAAAGAATTATGTCTCTGTATGATAAAATTACAGATGTAGTATTCCCGTTCTTCAGTAGTTCATGACATAATCTCCTTTCTACATACTTTAATTCAAAGATTATGTCTGGTTTTCTTTGCTATGTTCATGTTGTCAAAGTAACAAAAGTAAGTCTGTGACCTAAAAAATATTTCTGCTTTTAAGGTGAAATTTTTCTCACTTTTTATTTGACTAATTTTAGAAGACCCTAAACAGATTCTTTTTGCAATATTAACAAGATTATGACTAAGTGGCAGAAAGAAGCAAAACATAATACCGACAAATTAGTCTTTATTTTTTTTATTTCTAATGGTGGTTAATTTCATTCGCGGTTCTTTGCTGAAAACTAATGATGGTGAAGAGTATTCAATTCTTACTAAGATGAAAGCTTTAGCTTTATCACTAGCATTTTCATTCCCATCATAAATGGAAAATATATTTAGGATTTTGAAATCAAGGGAATTGAAACCAATTATTTTTTACTATTAAGACAGATGGGGAAATATCTGCTTCCTCTCCTTAGATGCACTTCAAAATAGGCACATTTATTAAAATTATATCTTTATGAAATCCTTTAATCATTATTATGCTTCTTTAATCATTAAT